>NC_083488.1:32645100-32948520 GCF_905332965.1 Bombus pascuorum | reverse complement strand
CGTGCAATAAAAAGAAAATGTCCTCAAACGTCCATTAATTGCATTCATAAATTATAAATCAACGCGTCGTTTATTTCATAATTCCATTATTGATGCATCACATATGTCTTTCGGTATTTCTCTTTGTTTTTCTATATTTTTATTACGTCCAAGTTCACCTTATAATTCTTTGAAACAGTTGAATACGAAGTAATAAAACTGTTTCTAATTCAGCTTAGACGTTGCGTCGCATTTGGAGTTCTCGAGTTAACAAATTGAGAAAAATTTGTGTCCCTTTCACATTTTTAGAAACATGCACATCGTACAGACGTCATATGAAATCTTGTCGACGAACTCTTTTCTAATTCGAGTAGAATCTAGTCGTGAAATTATAGAAACTGGTAAAACTCATACATATATAATACGATAATAAAAGTTTACAGAAACGCGAAAGTGAGAAGCCACGAAGTGAACTTTAAGGGGAATTCGATTCACACTTTCACTGAGTTTTCAAAGCCGATCGAGATTCAGGCTGTTAAAGAGAAGAGTTTGTAATTCTTCTCAATTGGTATAAAAGAAAATTGGTCAACGTGGAACCTATCGTAGACCGAAAGAGCGTGAAACAAAGATAGAAACTGAAGGAAATCTTTACAATTTTACATTAATTTTACATTAATTTTACATTACTTAGTTCTTCCTATTTTATATTAATATTTATAAAATAGTTCAAAATATTTTTTCTTATACGCGAGTTAGTCGATTAACTGAAAAATTCGATTATTCAGACAGCGTGCATCACGATTAATTAGGATACTGTTAACACGTTTCTTTTCTCTTAAAAGCAACTAATATACTTCTAGATATATTTTTTTATTTGCATCAATATTTTATCAACGCATTTCTCTCTTCAACGCTTACGTTCTGAACACTTTTAAACGTGAAGTTCTATTATATTTTACACTAAAAGAACCGATGTCAGGAATTATGTACGTTGATTAAACATATTCTACTTCGATCGATAAGCGCTATGAATACTTAAAATCGTAGACCCTCTGTCTAACTATTATTAATTCTGTATATGTGTATGCACGTGAAAATGATAAATCCGAGATGGAGAATGTGAATATAACAGCACGAATCAAACGAAACGAGTAACAAAAATGAAGCAACTGTGCTGTGTACGTATATACATACACATTTACATAGGATGCACGAGCGGTCGAAGCGGAAAAAGAGGACGAGTAGGGATTAAAAAATTAATAAAAAGGAAGGAAATTCAAAGGAAAGTCGACGTTTGTGTTGTCGAATTAGTGAGACAATGTCAAAATGCCTTCCGAAGTGAAGAGATACGTTGTTGCAAATTTTTGTGAAACAATAATTGAAACGGAAATGGAAAAGAGAATTAAGAAAGCATGCCATCTGTGGTTTCAATGAAATTTACTTTACAATACTTTCAAATACATTAAATGTATCATGTCATAAAGTGTTATAATGTATAACATTAATAACTTATGAAAATATTAATTAGTAAGATACGATACGATGCAACTAATTTAACAGAAATTACGAAAATTGTTATTAAATATTTAAGATATAATTGGATATCATACGGTTGATTAATTATTTATATAACTGATTTTTCAGTGTTTGGCTGGAGACAATTTTAACACGTATTATTCTCATAAATTATTATTATTCTCGTAAACTACGATTTATGTGCGTTAAATATTATAGCCGCGATACAATTTCCATTTATATTGACGTATCAAAGGTTACGTCAAAATGTACTTATTTCTGCATATTTTAACATTCATTATGAACGGTGGCAATCAACCATACTGAACAATCAATTTCTCTTCAACCACAAGGAAAATAGCATGAACATCGCCTCGCAATTACATGAAAGCTTCGTTTGTGTTGCATTAAAAATACGAAAATAATACTAATAAGTAATACAAAAATCACACTTTTTGTCTTCGTATCATACAAACGAACAATATAACGTATGACATTTAAATTGTTTATTTAAAAGTTTGTTAGTGTAATATTAAAATTCAATACATGACAGATCGACGTGTCAACAGATCTCAAACATTATTATTAAAAAAATCTCCCCTATCATATTTATAACTTGACAACCAAACAATCTGAAGATAATAAACAATATAAATAAAGAAATAGCTCCATAGTATTTGACACTTATGGATGCCAATTAAAAATAAATTTTATCACGTCGTAGTATTCTACGATAACTCTAATAAAGAATAAAATCATCCCGAGTCTCCTATTCGTAATTCTCTAACTAAATTACATTCTGTCAAAGATAACCAAGCACCCATATATTTTTCAGAGCTAGCGTATATAACGAAAGTAACAGAGCAATGTGATGAAAATTCAGAACAAAAGAGCAATACGTGGAACTTGTTTCAAAGATGAAAAACCTCGTACAGCTTCGGGAAGACTATAACAGAAGCCGTTTCGGAGTTGAAATGAAACGCGCTCAAAATGATCGCGAAAATGAAAGGTGACACATTGTGTAACGTTTGGCAAACTTTTAACAAATAGGAATTAAGAGAGAAAGAGAGAAAAGTGGAGAACGAAAGGAAAGGAAGAAAACGGAAAGGAAGCAAGCGGCATGTAAGTAGATATGCGAGGTGAAGCAAGAATAACAGATCGTGGCGGGTGATTGTTTTGGGGCGTCTGCGCCTGGTGGTGCGAGAGAGGACCACCGAGCGACCAGCAGGAGGCGTCTAAGCCCTCGGGATGCCAGTCGATTCCGAGCCGCCGCGCGGTTGAGATGCGAGCCATCGTGCTCCTAAAACCTCCGTATCACCGTAACCTCGTGCACTTCTTATCTCTCCTCGATCGTACATTTTATCCTCGAGCTTCCCATTCTCCTCCTGAATCATCCCTATCCTTTCATTTCCTCCGTGTTCCCCGATAACGCGCTCGCAATCGGGTAAAAATGATCGCGTAACATAAAAAAAATAATCGCACACGTGAACCGTCGTTTTTTCCTGGAGCGTTTACTTTCACGGTGTAACTTTGTTCAGAGGAGTTTCTGGAGGGTCTCTTCGGTGTTTCGGTGATTCTGAAACAAGATTACAAGAAGTTTCGCATAATTGAGAAGGAAAAGATCGGACTAATGGCCGTGAACTCGTCAAATCAGGCGTTCTCCGTGTTTTCCGAAGATATCTTCGGATTTGGTCGTCGCTGGCTTCAAGGTATCCCGAGGAATTAGAATAACGAGAAAAGTAACCAGCATCCGAGAACAAACAAGAATATCTTCCGGGATCAGTCGGTGCACGGTCGCTCGTTACACCGTTGTTGAATTAGGATCGGTGACGACAAACGGAATAATTTCCCTGACGCGAAGTATCTTCGAACGTGACACGGGACATCTAGGAAAATCCGAATCGCCGTGAAACGCGGGAAAGTTTGCAGCAACGAGGGGAGAAAGAAAGGAGAACTCGTGATCAGTATTTCGAGTTTGTTGCATGTGCGAACTTGGCGCCACCTATCCCGCGCTATACTTATAACGTGTATAACGTATCTAGGTACATCATCGTATATATCAGCCGTGTCTCTGAAGACATCCCCTCAAGGGTTCAATCGCTGTTCTTTTCAAGGGACGACATTTCAATCTGGATCGTGGCGTTGTTCGATATATTTTCGGATGGCCATAGAGACGCTGGTCTCGACGATACGAGCTCCACTGGCATCGCTCTAATTCGTTTATTCTAATTAGAATTTTCTAATTGACTACATTGAGAAGCGCCAAGGTGATACAAAGAGACCGACAGTCCCCTAGGAAATGAAATCGAGCATCGATGCGATCCGACACTCGCCTAGAATGTAACACGCCTATACTCATCAGAAAATAACGAGAAAAACACGTGCATACGCATACGATCTATACAAGTATAATTTTGTATTTATCTATATTTAGAATATAGCTGTTAATTATAATTAAAATTAAGATAAAGAGGGTGAACGCGAGTGATCCTCTTGAAGATGCTTATGGTAGCAAAGCTTTAATCGAAAGTAGACAAATCCTTTTGGAAAGGGTGGTAGAGAGAGACTCGAATTCATCGAGAAATCAATTAATCTGGCGCGCGTATAACGATCGATTTTATGCCAGTGAAACAGGGCACCACGCCAGTTTTGTCCCCTGACGACGATTCAATCCCGCTTTGACATTACGACGTCATTGGCTCGCTATAGTGCCCAATTACGAATGCATCTGTCCAAGACGAAGTCAGTTTTATAGCAGTTTCATGGTAATTGCTTTAATCTGTTTGCTTTCCTATAGTAAACGAACACGATTCGTGATATTCTGCCTGGAAACATTTCGATTTCCACTTATTTGCAAAGATTACATATGTTATTCTTCGGACACTTTTGTCAATAGCAGACAGAATACTCGAATTAGTTAAATGTGTTTCGTTATACTTTGTTCCCATGAAAATTTCATTTCGTTGTATTGCGTTTCTGGCGTCAGCATATGGAACGTTAAATTTACAGGCATTCTCGTAAATATTATATGGGTTTTTATATCACATTTCGTGAAGATACGATAATTCCTTGGAAAAACGTTGTCGGAAGTACCTTGAGCTGAAAGGCGTTCCCAAGGATATCATACCTTTACCTATTAATACATTCTCGCATTAACGTACCGGAAATTCGAACAGCAAACTTAATGAGAATAGCACGAGAGATTTTTACGGAAATTCCACCCAGTCTTCGGCAAATATTCCGCCCGATGATACTCGCATGCGCAAACCAGTCATGTTTCGGCTCTGCTCCGCATAAAAAATGCGTTAATACACCTAGAAATTAAATTCTTCAAAAATTGCGATGAAAGTTGTAAATCGGATTGACATTTGTAAATTACGTTGACCACGTTTTTTTTTTTTATGTAGGAAAGCTTGCGACGGGCTTTTATTCATAATCTTTCTATCTATCTATCTCTTATCCATTATAGAACTGCATACGTTATTTTCTTCGTGTAGATTCAATCTGCTTTAATAAAAAAATATATTTCGATTCATAATCGTAAAAAGAAGAGAAAATGACCAAGAAGGTTTTAAATAATCTGTTGAATGGATAAATGCTTTTTCCCTGGATAGTTTCCACAAATAGTCTCGCAGAAAGATCGCTAAGATAAGATCGTTTTGCAATACAAATTTAGAGAATTTGCAATAGAAATTGCAATTTCGCAGAAAGATCGCTAAGATAAGATCGTTTTGCAATACAAATTTGGAGAATTTGCAATAGAAATTGCAATTTCGCAGAAAGATCGCTAAGATAAGATCGTTTTGCAATACAAGTTTAGAGAATTTGCAATAGAAATTGCAATTTCGCAGAAAGATCGCTAAGATAAGATCGTTTTGCAATAGAAATTTAGAGAATTTGCAATAGAAATTGCAATTTCGCAGAAAGATCGCTAAGATAAGGTCGTTTTGCAATACAAATTTAGAGAATTTGCAATAGAAACTGCAATTTCGCAGAAAGATCGCTAAGATAAGGTCGTTTTGCAATACAAATTTAGAGAATTTGCAATAGGAATTGCAATTTCGCAGAAAGATCGCTAAGATAAGATCGTTTTGCAATACAAATTTGGAGAATTTGCAATAGAAATTGCAATTTCGCAGAAAGATCGCTAAGATAAGATCGTTTTGCAATACAAGTTTAGAGAATTTGCAATAGAAATTGCAATTTCGCAGAAAGATCGCTAAGATAAGATCGTTTTGCAATAGAAATTTAGAGAATTTGCAATAGAAATTGCAATTTCGCAGAAAGATCGCTAAGATAAGGTCGTTTTGCAATACAAATTTAGAGAATTTGCAATAGAAACTGCAATTTCGCAGAAAGATCGCTAAGATAAGGTCGTTTTGCAATACAAATTTAGAGAATTTGCAATAGGAATTGCAATTTCGCAGAAAGATCGCTAAGATAAGATCGTTTTGCAATACAAATTTAGAGAATTTGCAATAGAAATTGCAATTTCGCAGAAAGATCGCTAAGATAAGATCGTTTTGCAATACAAATTTAGAGAATTTGCAATAGAAATTGCAATTTCGCAGAAAGATCGCTAAGATAAGATCGTTTTGCAATACAAATTTAGAGAATTTGCAATAGAAATTGCAATTTCGCAGAAAGATCGCTAAGATAAGATCGTTTTGCAATACAAATTTAGAGAATTTGCAATAGAAATTGCAATTTCGCAGAAAGATCGCTAAGATAAGATCGTTTTGCAATACAAATTTAGAGAATGTGCAATAGAAATTGCAATTTCGCAGAAAGATCGCTAAGATAAGATCGTTTTGCAATACAAATTTAGAGAATTTGCAATAGAAACTGCAATTTCGCAGAAAGATCGCTAAGATAAGATCGTTTTGCAATACAAATTTAGAGAATTTGCAATAGAAACTGCAATTTCGCAGAAAGATCGCTAAGATAAGATCGTTTTGCAATACAAATTTAGAGAATTTGCAATAGAAACTGCAATTTCGCAGAAAGATCGCTAAGATAAGATCGTTTTGCAATACAAATTTAGAGAATTTGCAATAGAAATTGCAATTTCGCAGAAAGATCGCTAAGATAAGATCGTTTTGCAATACAAATTTAGAGAATTTGCAATAGAAATTGCAATTTCGCAGAAAGATCGCTAAGATAAGATCGTTTTGCAATACAAATTTAGAGAATGTGCAATAGAAATTGCAATTTCGCAGAAAGATCGCTAAGATAAGATCGTTTTGCAATACAAATTTAGAGAATTTGCAATAGAAACTGCAATTTCGCAGAAAGATCGCTAAGATAAGATCGTTTTGCAATACAAATTTAGAGAATGTGCAATAGTCTCGCAGAAAGATCGTTAGGATAAGATCGTTCCGCAATCAAAATTTAGAGAATCTGCAGGTATCGTATCGTCGTTGTCCTGTCGTCCAATTTTCGAAAGGAAAGAACATATGCTAGATAGACAAGCGATCGATAGATTTTTCTGCTATCAACTTCCAGAATCAGATTATGAATTTGATTTCGTTTGGACTATCCGGGGAAATCAGACACGGTCCCTTAAGCAATTCAGGGATGCATGTGTTCGCGAAACGAGAAAGCACGAGACATCAACCCTACGCGCCTACGATAATTAACGACACAGATCATACGTAAATACGATTTACATAAACTTTGTCGTAAACTGACAAATTGAAAATCGTCGAGCAGATAAACTCAAATGTATAATTTCGTTTACAAAACCAATTGTGAATTGCTGTAGCAATTTGTCCCGTATCTATCAGTATATTATTTGCTCCATTGTTTGGCGTAGTTATTGCAAATATGCGAAAAATATTCTGTCCTTTAGCATTCGAATCGATCTTTAATCGCGTGGAATTTTTGCCGAAACGTGACGAGTGCTTTTTTTAATTTTGTACCGATACGTCAAACGATGAACTGCTGAAACGAACAAGCATTCATTGAGATTTTTTTTTTTTTTTTTTACATTCCAAATAACACGTGATTCGCAATTTGACCTGTATAGATTTTCCCGTCGTACTAATCTGCTTTCATGGACGAACTGCGATTTTTCTCGACAGTGTAGTACTTTAATGTAGCATTTTTTTGCAAGTTTGTAATTTTTATTCGATTTGTGGTTATCAGAATAAACCTAGCTTTTTCATTTCCTTAGATATGAAACTTTGTGTTAAATAAGATGCTTTTTCTTTAATTTATAGTCCAATTTACAATTATTTTATTCGAGTTTTATTTCACATTCTTGTTAGCACTCGTATGTGCATAACGAACTCAACAGGTGGAACGAAGTACGCGAAAGTTGTGATCGAAAAGCTCTCTGAATGAATTTGCTATTGTCAATTAGAATTATATCTCGATTAAACTATATCTGTTCTGAGAAAACTACAAAGTGAATCTAAAACAATTTTCAACGATTTAGGAAAGACATTTTCAACTTGAAACTCGTGTTCCTGCTTGCGCTAGTGTAGACGTGTTATTTACAGTGCGTGTCACTGTGAGAAATAACGTAATTTCGGTGAAACATTTTATAATATGCAGATTTGAAAAATGTTGTAGCAAGTCGGGAAAATATTCTTGAAAGAACGCGCATAAGACAGAATTACGATTGCAATACGAATCTCGTTGGCAAAAGTTACTTTCGTCACTTTCAACTACATCTACATTGCCTCGTTCGCCATTTCTACAGGATAAAACGCTTTCTCAGAAAACGATTTCTCAGAAAAAATGCAGTTTTTTTGTGACAACCAAGGGTATTGAAATCTTCTGTTTGTGCTCATATCATAGAATGGGTGACATGGAATTAAGAGAAAAGAGTAGGAGACTGACTTTTTTAAATTAAAAATATCTCGAAACGAAAGTCTGCACGGTACTTCCATTTACTTTTTGAAACCAGAATCTGATAAAAAAAGGTGAAATACAAAGATGATACTCGCTTTTTCTTTTACGTTATAAAATGTTCTTTTCTCCATTTAAACTTCAAGTTGAGAATTAAATTTCTATCTAAATTTCGGAGGAAAATTTATTTTATTAAAAAAGGAAAGGATATGTAACTGGTTTTAATTCTCGGTCGTCTCCCAACGTTAAGCAAAATATGAAAAAAATTTTATTAACACGCGTGATTTCTTGTTTCATTTTTACATGAAACATTTCCTTGAAGCGTAAAAATATCAGGATCGCAGTAGAGTCAAATACATTTATTAAATAAAGTTAAAATTTATCATACGGAGAAGAAGCTTCAAATTCTCTGGAAAATTCTCTTTCATTTGACATTTCATTCCTGAGAATGAATGTATCATGAACAATATCTAGCATACACCCTTGTTATTTCTTTGAACGACAATAATTCTGACGCAAGGCAGATCAATCATACGATTTATCAGCGTCCAATTCGTGAGTATCGTGGTACAGATGAAAATTGACACGCGAGGACATACGATCTCTGGTTTCTCCTTTCTCGTTGAAAAACGCGTATCCTGCGTGATTCGACTCTGGTGAAATGAATTTTACAACGGATCGTTACTACGGCTAGCATCAAATTGAATTCGCATCGTTGCCGGAGTTAATTAAAGCCTCTGTTCGTAATTAATCGGACTTGGTGGGTGGCGATTCGCCTCCTTTCTTGTAAACACATCACCCTTCGAAAATTCTTAAACTCGCGTTGGTTCTTTTCAATAAACAAGATTGAAGGCAGAATGGGGCTGTGAAAGACGCCAAACGTGTCTTTCTATACCACACTCTTTTCTGTTATCCGAATATTAAATTCCTAGTCTATATCGATCTTATGTATCACGTCCGTCGTGAAGATAGTTTTTGTTATTTCTGTATTTAGAGATAGGATCATAATAGCTATTATTTTATTCTTTGAATAAATCTATCGCAACGTTCTGAGCCGAAAAACCTTTATTTAAATTTTCAGTACTTAAACTCGCCTCGCTCGACATTTTTATATTCTTTTGAGAACTGTATCATCACGTGAGCGTTTATTAAATATTCGATAGAGCGCCTTTATGATATTCAACACTGAATCATCGATCGAATACCTTTTTTTGTTATTTTTCAGATTATCTTCTGCGCTTCTCAATATTATTATTATTAATAACATTTTCTGTTGAGGTTATTAAATGTATGTGAATACAAAGGAACGCGTGGATAAATTGTAAGGTAGAAAATATATTTTACATACTGAAGTGTAAATACAAATCGGAATATAATTGAGCTGATCCAGATCCGTACGCTAGCAGTGTTACCCTATGACTGCAAACTCTGAAGCCAACGTTGCCTGTGTACCGTTTATGGTCTGCCTTCGTCCCAGTCTTTTGTCTATACGCTGTCGACGGTTTCAGTGCTTGAGAAAACGAAAAAGACTAGATGTAGAGTTTTCTTAAAAGTGGTGACCACTTCGACATTTTTAACAAAATAATAACTAATTATTGAACTTGGGCCCATAACCTGTCGTTATGTCTGTATTTAGAGGCAGGATCACAATGGCTATTATTTTATTCTTTGGATAAATCTATCACTCCGTTCTGAGCCGAAAGACCTTTATTTAACTTTTCAGTACTTAAACTCGCCTCGCTCGATATTTTTGTATTCTTTTGATAACTGTATTATCACGTGAGCGTTTATTATATATTCGATAAAGCGCCTTTATGATATTCAACACTGAATCATCGATCGAATACCTTTTTTTTGTTATTTTTCAGATTATCTTCTGCAGTTCTCAATATTATTACTATTAATAATATTTTCAATAAAATAATAACTAATTATTGAACCTGGGCCCATAACCTGTCGTTATGTCTGTATTTAGAGGCAGGATCACAATGGCTATTATTTTATTCTTTGGATAAATCTATCACTCCGTTTTGAGTCGAAAAACCTTTATTTAGCTTTTCAGTACTTAAATTCGCCTCGCTCGACATTTTTCTATTCTTTTGATAACTGTATTATCACGTGAGCGTTTATTAAATATTCGATAAAGCGCCTTTATGATATTCAACATTGAATCATCGATCGAATACCTTTTTTTTGTTATTTTTTAGATTATCTTCTGCGCTTCTCAATATTATTACTATTAATTATATTTTGAATAAAATAATAACTTTGTTGTTATTTCCGTATTTAGAGGTAGGATCACAATGGCTATTATTTTATTCTTTGGGTAAATCTATCACTCCGTTTTGAGTCGAAAGACCTTTATTTATCTTTTCAGTACTTAAATTCGCCTCGCTCGACATTTTTGTATTCTTTTGATAACTGTATCATCACGTGAGCGTTTATTAAATATTCGATAAAGCGCCTTTATGATATTCAACACTGAATCATCGATCGAATACCTTTTTTTGTTATTTTTCAGATTATCTTCTGCACTTCTCAATATTATTACTATTAATAATATTTTCAATAAAATAATAATAATAATTTCTGAGCCGAAAAACCTTTATTGCACTTTCTTACATGGACTAGGGATAAAAAAAAAAAAGAATATCTTAAACCTGTCGATTAAATCTATTAATTATATCTAGAATTATTTGTTATTATTTATTGCAACTAGTATATCTGTATATGGATAGCGAGCATGAACTCACGTTGTCATTTTCAACAGTTTTATTCCTGGAAAAAGTTACTTCTTCCCCATTTTACAGACAGAGATTTGTGTAGGATGTCGGAGAAAATGTCAGAAAGTTTGAGAGTAATGAGGGTAATACGCACGTTGATTGTGTGATAACATGCAAAAGAATATTTCGTTAACTTGCGTGATACAATGAAGAGTTGTTTCGTGATTCGTGAGTATACAGTGACTCGTGAAAATGTTTAAGCATGCAATCAATTATAGAGGTATTTTCTGAATGTAGTATGTGTGTTATATAAATCATTGTGGAGTTACATTAGCATCGTAATGAGATATGTGAATCATAGTCAATTTGGTGAAATTTGAGACAAATCTGAAAATGTATATAGAAGTTAAAAGAAATTTATTGCAAACGCATGGACTTGGTAGGGATTATTAAATTATTTAAATAATCAATTAGCACTAATTACGTGTTTGATATCACTGTTCATATCGCAAACTACTTTCTTACTAAGTATATATTTGTAGTAAGTGGCTTTCGACTTTTATATACATTTTCAAATTTGTTTCAAATTCTACCGATATAACCATGATAATCGCGTCTCATTACATCGCTAACAAAGTTTCAACAGTTTCATATAATACGCATAATTCGTTCGTAAAAAGCTTCATGTTCGATAATAATAAATAATAACGAAACGTTTGATTGTATTTGTTTGTTCTTACTGATTTCTAAAATGAGAAGTATATATCAGCGTAAAATCTCATTCGCAATGGTATTACTTTTCTTTGACGATAGCTTCTAAGAGCGAAAGAACGCCGAATTTTCTACCCGTCAGACAATTCAACCCTTTCGACAAATTAAATAAATGGTTACATCCAAACTTTAGGCCTATTTGCCACTGTAACATGATTGTCGTACATCTATTCGTAGCAAACAGCCCCTTTGTCTTCTCCCTTATGAAAATATGTTCCATTCATTTATTTGACATAATAGGGTTCACCCCTCGATGACCCTACCCAGCCGATACTCGTAAGCAGTATTTTTACTACGAATAGCGGGCGTGTCATCGTGAAACAGACAGACTTTCCCAGCCTATTTCGAGAAACTATTCTAAACAAAAAAATGTGAAGTAATTTATGAGTAATTTCCTCCTGTTTATGAAATATATTGTAGAACGTTTTTGAATATATCTTACTAATAATCAGACTGTATATTTTTTTACGTTTTATATTTGTTTGTCGATCTTAGACTAACGTTAATCGTACAAATATCATCGAGATGGCCATGTGTGTCTATAAAAATAAATAGCCGTTTGATTACGTTCACTACGTCTGCTAAATGTCGGTCATTATTAACCTGTTGAGTCGTTTCTTTTTGCTCTGTAACTCATGAAAGCTATTTCCGTGATCAGAATTGACTTAGGGAGCATAGTTAACATCGATAATAGCAATGCTTTACGCAAGAATGCCTTATCGTTAGAAGCAACAAGCATTTCAGAGACGGGCTGATTTAATCAAAACGAGGATTTCAGTTCCGAACATGGTACGTATTCGGTAACACGAATTAAATAATTCCCTTTGTATCGCGATAACGAAATAATGATCATTTGAAGTTAATGACGTTTATTGGCTCCATGTACACCAAGATTTGTTTGTTTAATCGAGTTGAAATGGTAAATGGTATACAGTGGCGGGCATGTAACTACAGACACAGTGCACAACCTTCGTATTAAATTTAATTAATTTAGTTTGTAATCAGTTCTCGAAATGAAAATTTGGAAACCGTTCCATAAACCGTTCGCAATGCTGAAAAGCATGAGAAATGTATTTTGAAGTATTCTTTTGGAATTTTTTTTTTTTTTATTTATTTTCTCTATTGGAAATTTGCAATCAATTCTCTTAGAAACCTCGGGAAAGGACGATTTTTAATTGAAATAAGCAATCACGTCGGTGGTTGTAACACGATTATTTGATTAACGACGATCCGAGACACGACAGGTGTTTCGCGAGGAACGAATTTCTAGAATCGAAGTAATCAACAATCACGCGAAATTAAACGGATTTTTTAAATTCATTTGCGGCGGAAGTTCGACCCCGATATCGAATGATTGCGTAATTATAGTCGAGTTCAAGTTAATTAACGCTGCTGCATATGGAGGTAGCCGTGACGTATTTACGTTTTGAGAGGTTCGTAACGAACGAACGAAATTCCGTGTGTTTCTACGAGAAAAAATTGAAAGCCATGTACAACCATCGATGCGGTTTCCGCGCGGGAATTTTTATCTGAATGTAAAAACGTAATTTTTAGAGGATGGTCGCTAGGAAAAACTGAAAGGGAAAATTGCTTGGGGAACCTTTGAATATTTTAAAAAACGAATCGCTATCATCTTTTATATTTCGAAATAAAATGGCGAAAATCTGGATTATTTCTTCGAGTTTATTCTCCTTTTGAACTCGTTAATGAACAATTTCCATTCATAAAATGAAATGTAATGTTGTATATTAATTTTTTACTACATATATATTTGCATTAAATGATTTTAATATCTACGTACATTTTCAGATTCGTTTCAAATTTTAACAATATAATCATATTGCGCTGATGAAATTTCAGAATGTTTTATATTGTGTAATATAATAATGAAATAAATTTACACGTATGAAAGCATTCTACGATACATGTTGAAACAGTCTCGTACATTATATAACTTTAACAGAAACTTACATCATTGCTATATTTTCAATACTTATATTTGAAATAACGTAGCGAGCAGTCCACCTCTGCATTACGTAAACAGCCAGCAAAATTTTAATAATATAAATTTCAATAACCAGAACAGGATACTTTGAATTTTAACATCAACTATAAATATTGAACGAAATTCATCTCCTTTAAAAAACGGAAGAAAAAGTTCATCGAGTTCTGTCGCTTTCTTTCCGACCAGATGTTATCCAGTTCGTATTTAAAAAAAGAGATATCTGAAAGAACTGTAACTAATACTACGCGATTATATGACAGTGTTTGTTCGTTGTACTGTTTTCACTTGCTATGCCCTTATATCCAGCATTAGTTGAAATTTTTTAAAAAATCCCTTTTGGAATATAAAGTGAAAAGTCTGGCTGGCCAGAAACTTTTTTACGCTCGTATACGCCAAAAGAAAAAAGGAAAAGAATTTTTTTCTTTCGAATTCTCTCCTCTTTTTCATAAATATGCTCTACAGGGGGAAAGTAGAAACAGGAATACTCGACTCGTCTCGTACAATTTGCATTAGATAGCCAGCTGAAACCGATCCCGTTAAAATACCGTACAGTGGGCCTTTGATGATAACAGCCATATTATACGACAAAGAGTAACAGCTCTGCGAATGTGGCGTTGTATAACATTTTGTTTTGTATTTTGTATGAAATGAAGCAAAGCCACGATACAATGCCATGGCGATCCTTGCACACAAATGAATTCCATTGGTTTACGCGTGAGCTGATGGAAGACTATCGAATCCACATTAATTCATAACAATACGCAAACGTACTCGATTGGTTCACGTTGATTCGCGACCAGGGAATTAATTTTGATAGCACTAACAAAGGATGGACACGGGCGATCATAATGACACGTCAAGTAGGCCACCGAAATAATTACGCACTATTAAGCGATCTGTGGATGGAATACCGATGAGAGGATTGATTTTTCGATTACGTTATCAGTGAGCTCGCTTAACACGTGCCATCGCGTAGACGACGTTTAACGTATCGCGAATGAAATTCGTTTCATACAAAATAAAAATGTAGCAAATGTAGTTGAAGATTTTGAATAGACGATGAGATAGTTAGCAGAAGCTGTTACAAATTCCAACTTGAAATATAGTCGAGAAGGAAGATGTTTAGGGTACGATCCACGATTGGAGCAACTTGTTGCGTTTCGGGGAATCTTTGGAATTTGCTGTAATGGCTCATAGAATGTGCCTTTACGAGGAATATATATGTAGCTATACGTAGATTGAATTTAGAATAGAATTATTTGTTTCAGTATTATTTACTATAACGTAGCTTAAGTAAGAGTTTTAAGAATTTTTTAATTTGTTTAAAACTATTCGAATAACGTAAACATATACATTTTCTCAAAGTATCGAAGAATTGTCATGATGTGAAAAAGTATATCAAAATTGTGGAAATTGAAAAATTAAGTGATTATTTAATATACTGATTATTTGATATATTTGACGTTATTAACGTTTGTTATCGGATAGATTTGTTGATCGATTGAGACTTACGCAACAATGAGATCAGAAGAATAATCTAGTAAACAATTACAGCAATAGATAAAAATGTTCAAAAACAAAATCAATCTTTTGCATCAAAATTAAAAGAAAATATTTTAGTAAAGTAGAATAAAAATATTTTCGAATATTATTTATCGCTTAATTATTTACTTAAAAATATATACAGCTTTAATTCATTATATGTCGCAAATGAATTTCTAACGCTCCGAGTCAATTAACTTAATTAAAAGTTTCGCGAATTCTCGGCGATAAATCAAAAAGAAATATGTACAGGAATTTCTATTCGAGACGCAATCGTATGGAAAGAAAATCCAATGGGATCCAAAGTAGGCCACCCAAATGTTACGTCGTGTTGCTCAAAACACACATGGAATATCAATTTACTCCCATGATCGATAGAGCAGCTAATTAATAATTCGAATTGCTCAAGAACATTTTAATTGAATTTTCTAATAAAATGTAAAAAGGTCTTAAGCGTTTTTATCTTTCTGTTGCATTCATCGTAGCGAATGAAATATCAAACAAGAGCTTTTTTCAATCTCTGCCTATTTCCGCTTCAAATATACAGAAAACGTACAATTCTCAATTATAAAGAGCTTATCTCTCGACAAGAGATGTTTCCTGTGCAAATATGGTTCTGCGATATTCATCTCAATTAGTAATACCATCCTTTAGGAATTTGAGGAAATGTGACGCAAAAATTTGTTGATAAGAGCATAGTAATTCAGTAACAGGACATCTTTTTCGTAACAACCGATTGATTTCTTCACGTATTGCTGTCTGTAAGAAGCTTTTTAATCAAAAGAATCAGAAGTCTAGCAACGCTTTGCTATTTTGCAGCAAAGCGTGTATTACAACTTTCAGATGAGTTGCAATTTCATATTTATT
Organism: Bombus pascuorum; assembly: GCF_905332965.1. Classification (NCBI taxonomy): domain Eukaryota; kingdom Metazoa; phylum Arthropoda; class Insecta; order Hymenoptera; family Apidae; genus Bombus; species Bombus pascuorum. The sequence goes on along the minus strand of NC_083488.1, from coordinate 32,932,263 downwards.
AATTATTAATTACAAATTCCCGGTTATAATATTAGGTTGTCCGAAAAGTGTCTTTCTTTTGCAAACACATCTTTGTACAAACATGAAACCTAATCTATGAAACGTTGTGATTTTTATCTTGATAAAATAAAATGGTTCATACGTAATTCGATAAAATAATATAAAATGTTGTGTATCCATTATTTCCTTATAAAACGAAAGAAACTTTTCGGACGACCTAATACAAGAACGTTTTTCTCTTCGAACGAGTTGGATCTCTCTTTTACGTACTTTGATATTTTTTACCAAATTAGACTATATCTTTGCTTCGACACCTTATCGTCATCGATAACTTTCGATTTTTCTGAAAAGAGGAGAAAATATAAACAACAATCGTCGCAATTTATGTACGATAATAATGGCGTTTACAGTAGCTATTGTTCCTTATGGAGATTCAACGAAGCGAATTATCGACGTTCGACATTACAATTCGCATCTCTCCGCCCTTGAATTTGTGAATTCTCCCAGAAAGAAGATATTCCGGCTCGCTGATTTTATCAATTTCATTTTTCTGCGTTTCCTGTCTACTCATTTGCAAGTGTAGTTGTAATTTACAAGAACAATAAAGTTAACTCTCCATGAAATTAATGACTTTCAAGGGTCTTTCCTCCACGCCTTAACGATACTTAAGAATCTGCAATCGCTAGGTTATTCCAGAAAATTTCGTTTCAGACTTTAATTTTGTAAATTGTTCTGCGTACAAAAGTCTTCTGGACGTCTTCGTGAAAAAATAGTACAACATTTATGGGAATCGACCAAGTATTTCTAACTCTTATGTACAAACGTCTGTATTTTTGTCAATTCCACAGAAACCTACTCTTTTGAATCACTTTGTATTTTACTTGCCAAATCATCGTCTTATTTACGCATTCTCTGCACTTTTACATTTTTAATTTTCGTATAAATGATTAAAAACACGCAGTCTATCCATTAAAATGAGAGACATGTGCCTAAATGTTAAAGCTTCTAAAATTCTCCACTACGCTGAAAAGTAACGAGCAAATAAAAATTCAAATTTCTCTCAGAGACCAGTGTTCTCTAGTTAAAAGCTAAAATGCGTACAAATTCAATATTCTTCAGTTATATTATTCTATTAATTATTGTTAAGAATTGTGGATCTTTGGTGCCGAAATAATGTTGAAGGAACATTGAATATACACTGGGGTCTAATATTAAAATAATAATGTATTTATTACAAGAAGGATTTCTCACATATTCTTCGATTCACACTTGCACGCGTCTCCGCACTTTCTCTACACTCCACTGCTAACCGACTCTCTTCCAGATGCTTCTAAACCACTGTCAATCGTCTTTTGTTCTAACTAAGGCCTGGACGCCCTCCGACGCTTACACACATGTATCCACACACTGATACTCACATACAAGTTTTTTTTTTTTTTTTATTTTATTTTGGTTATTTTACAATTTGTCCTTGCGGACATTTGGTAAAGTATTATATCTTGTTGGTGAAGAAAAAAAAATATAAATAAACAATAATATAGCATGTGGGCGGCTACCCCCAGCGGGGTACCAGCTTCGTTTTTTTTTTCTAAGTTATATCTTTTATGAGGTCTATTGGGTGTTTCCTTTTACTCACATACAAGTAACTCTAACACGCATTTAACCCAGTCCAGCATGGAAAATTATTCATATCTCAACAATTACTAGTTACATTTCTAGATTCAATACTAACTAACTAACGCAGAATAAAATCAGCAAAATAATTCTTCTAAAAAAGAGAAAAAAAAAAAACAGAAATTGATCTGTACTCATCATTACTTTTTCCTCACCCTCAAAATCTTAAAATCCAACTTTTATAGTTTAGCTGACATAAAACGTTTCTCTCCCCAAGAGCTTTCGATTTCCCCTCACGAAATGGCCGTGAAAATCAAATTAATCGCAGGGTCAGTCGAATTCCTCTGATAGCGTTTTTACAGAAGCACGATATACTTCCCTCGATTTCATTGGGGGTTGCTTAACCGTGCCTAACCTTTATTTATTTCCTTCGCTTTGGTAATAGTGTCAAAGAGCGTATTAAATAAACTGCTTCGGTAACGTAAACAAATCCAAGTGGTTTCGATCGCGCCAAAAGATTGAAATTTCTCGCAGTTTGGATCCTGTAAACTTCCACAGACGGCGACGTAATTTGGACATTTAATTGAATCCACGATTCGAGCTTCAATCCCGCGCTTTTAGTTATATTTGATGTTTATTCCCATTTTATTCGTGTTTAACAAAGCGTTTTCAAAAATATTTCAGAATATTTGTTTTTATAATTAGCAACACGTATACCAAATTTAACCACTATTTAAGTAAAATATTTGCGAACTAATTATTCGTACGATATGTCGGCGTATTTGGTTAGACGTCGCGTTGAAATAATTATGTGCTAGTTAATTTGTAATTGGGGACATGTAGGTATGTGACAGACTTAAAAAGGTGCAAATAAAAATTCAAAGAGGAGAGAAATTTCAGAGAAAGAAAATATTCGCAAAGTGATAAAAGTTAGAAAGAGTACTGTGAAATTTTGACCTAGAAATGCAAACTAAAATTTCCATTCGTTTTGTTCCAATGTCATGAATTTCCCTGCGGCTAAATTCGAGGATTTTTACGAAGCTTTAATTTCCTTTCGATTTTATAGAAATACGCGGCGATCGCAATACTGTCGAGTTCTACGTCAATTAATATAAATGTAATCCACAGATTACGAGTTACGGATCCTCGTAATTAATGGATTTTCTTGGTGATTGTTTCACGACAAGTAGGGGTGTGTTTGACGTTAAACAGAGTTGAGAAGATTAGAATCGCGATGTGTTGTGTTATCGCAATGGGTATTTAATTAGTCGAGGAAGATAATTAAACAGGTTACGTAATGGATTGTATAATGGTTACGAAAAGGACAAATTTGTTTAAAAATACTTTTACCGTTTAAGTAATTTTACATTACCATGATTTAGCTATAACAGTAATTAGAGAAAGATTCGAAGAATTAGAAGAGTTTCCTAATGTTTCTAAATACATGTTTTATCGATTTAACAATAAAATTTCTCCGTGAATAATTTCTTCTAAATACTTCATATTTTGAATTTAATAAATTTCTGAAGATACCGAATTTTCTTAACTGTGATTATATCAGATTTCAAATTATAAAATTAAATGTTAGATTCGTCGAAACAATCTGTAGGTTTCTAAGACAAAATATTACAGCTTACGAGCACTTTGTTCTCTCGTAGTATTATCAATTATCATATTCTTATGGTTGAAAATTTCCGTTGTTTTTATTTCTTCAATTGCCTGTCTCTGTTGTTACTGATTTAGATATTTGTTTTATTTCTATATAGTATAGTAATCTTTTTTATATAACAACTTTTTTGCTTTTAACATGCCTAGAAATTCTTAATTTCTATTACGAAACTTGTGCTAAAATACACGAGAACTATTTTCAGTTAGCTAATTTCGTTACGTATAATTATGACATTAATACATGCTAAATCAGTTTCATGCTAACTAATCCCATATAAAATCTGTGATTCTACGTTATTCAATTTTCATGTTCATTTCCACATTTACTCGAATTATTTATTAGTACTTCGAGTTACTATTAATGTACTTTGTATTCGATGCAATGCGTAATTTTAGAATATAATTATTTATAAATGATTCTATCTTGATGCAGGTAATGGTTATCGATGACATTTATGATTTTCTCATCGTCGTTTAATATATATTCGTATATTATCTATCGGTCAGAAACTACGCCAATCAATTCTATAAATTAAAGATGCAAAGAGCAATCAGGATTACAAACATTATTTTCGAAAATTTATCTTTGAGTTGTTACGATTATTTATTTTATGACGAGTTTTTTAGAATTCACGAAGCAAAATGATGGACTGAGTAAACTGTACTGGAAGTTCTAGTTCTAATTTTTTAATTTTAATTACGTTTCAGTTGGCATTCATAATTTTCACGAACTCTCTATGTATATTCCTTCAAGTATGGAGAAATTTATTCATTTATTAAATCATGTAAATGTACATTTTAAGATAAAATTATTATATTCCATTTTATTTGTTATACTATGATTAATTAAGCAAAATAATAGATATTTCTATCGAGATGCTCGATTTTTTTTAACTAAGAAACATTCCTCTGATTTATATATCAAACCTGCCTTTTGATTTTAGTTTCTTGAAAAATGCGTTCAAATATTCACACAGACATGTACCTACCATAAACTTATAGGTCCTTCCTCGGAAAGCTCGTCAATTCATAAAAATCAATCATTGTTTTCTGATTGTTTACCTGAATAATAACATTAAGAATTTTATATACAAAATAGTTTTCATTTTTCACAGCACTTTGTCCAACTAAAAATTGGTTTTCGTATTATTTGTCTAAAAAATGAAAACGATGGAACACGGATATTGTCGCATTTACGAAACATTTTCCATCCGACTTTCCTTGTCGTATAGCTGTATCGTGAAAAATGTATTCTTTGGGGCGGAAATCGGGATTTTCTGCGCTGTTGTCACCTGTCCATCGTTACGCATCCCTCTGGAAATGCAATTGTGAATTATGAAAAAGCATTATAAAAAACTATAAAAAGGATTTAAAAGCCTTTAATATCTTCATTTGTTTCGTTATTTTATTATTCTTATCTGTCTAAAATTTTCACACGCTTCGTTTGCCTTTATGAGCCATTACACGTTATACTTCGAGTTATTTGCTTCGGTATCGTTGGAGAAAATAAATCGAGAAAGTTGCGAATTGCTTTCAAAAAATGTAAATAGATGCAGGAATGCGGAGATCGGCGGAAATTAGGTTCTCCGTAGTTAAAACGCAATTATGACTACTTGAGACTCCATTAGCTTCCTCAAGGGCTACGCGGATAGCGTTTTTAAATCTTTGATAATTTCTCTGACAGAGATAAAAAAGAAACTAGGACATTCAACTCGTTGGAGTTCTTTTTTCTAGTTTGCTTATATTGCTTTAGGCAATAAAGTTTGTATTAATTGAATTTCCTATACCATTAGATTTGTCGGTTTGGTTGAGTGATCCTTCTACTCGTGTCGTATGACTGCTTCGTTAATTAAAATCGGTCAGTCCCTTTTGGCCATGTCGAGGAATCGAGTTTAGAACCACGTTAAAGCAAGTTTTCCTCGAAGCGCACTTACGATTTCTAAAATTGATTACCGAAGATATAACTAAAATTATATTAGCGTGGAAAGTTTAATATAGAAATTCTGTTAGATAAATTATTTTTATTGATGTTATAATTGACACCACAGGTAATATTCTATAATATAGTTTATTAATAGCTGTCACACTGTTAGGAAATTATTATTATTAATGAAACGTATCTAAAAGAAAGATTTCAGAATTTAAAAATGCCGATGTTCGATTGTCTATAGAAGAAATCAATTTCGTTTCGTTTTAAAAAACTAGGGCACCAAAAGGATGAATTTAATTATTCTTATATTTTAATAAATTTAAGAACTGCTTGTATCAAAGTATATTGGTCAAGAGTAATAAAAAGAAATTTCATGCGATTAAGTGTTGATGTAATTCTATATCGAAAGTTATCTTTCCCATGATTAACAGTATAGATTGCGTATCAAAACTAAAATAATTAATACGCTCCGATCGATTGAAAATTCTGGATCAACAGAAGGATAAGAACAGAAGAGCAGCAAAGAGTAACTTTATGTAATTAAACTAACAAGAGCAAGAAGAGTGTCGATAATTTTCTCGTTGGAGCTCGATTCCTGCAACGTGCACAATATAATAAAGTCAACAAGATAATCTAAAAACTATCTTCGTTCTCTCATCCATCGTCTATTGTCGTGCAAGACAGGTTCGTTAAGGATGAACTTGTAGCTTGTTCTCCAGCTTTAATTTAATGTAACACTTTTGGATTCTCAGGTACGTCGTCTTTCACGCTACTCCTCGTGCAGGAGTATACAAGGATGTACGTGTCAGATGAAAGGGTTTACGATTAATCTGATCTTCTCTCTCTCTCTCCATTTCTCTTCCCCCTATCAGTATATCCTACGCAAGATTAGTAGACAGTGGACGTTTGTGGTGCAGCGCAACGCACACTAATTAGAGGAAACGATCAGTCCGCATGGAAAGTGCAAAACAGATCGAAAGTCGTAATCACAGTGCCGTTTGACCTGGATCCTATGATTACGTCCCTTCTCCGGATCAGTCTCGTCTTCGTATTGGATACCGTCTGCCATCTGTAATTCCTTATTCGTTACCGCGAACTTGGATTAAAAAAGAGTATCGAAATGGTTCCCGTAGAAGTGTGACGTTCGAGCTTGACATATTCGAGGAAGATACGAAAGGAACACGATGGAAGTAATTCAAAGTTGTGATTCAGGCTTTATTATATAAAAATAAAAGTTCGCGAGACAGAAGTTTGTGAAGTACTTAACAAAATAGTTCTTGCGAAAGTTCTATATTAAAAGTTTGTGTAAGAGTGCGGCACATGACGAAATTTCCGAATAAATTCTATTCCTCTAATTGAGGTTCTTTGTTCGCTGTTGACGCGAGGTTTTTGATATCTATAACAGTCTAAAGGTTGCTGAAAATTTAGCATACGCTGTGCAATATATAATCGTAAGTATTGCAGTTGAGAAGCGAATAAATCATTGCTTTTCTATGTAAGCGTCAGGCTCATTTTATAAATACAATTGACTGTACTATTAGTATCATTGCTCGTATTAGGACTGTAATTATTGTTATTGATGTTTTACGACGGTATTATCAATATTATATTAAGCAATTATTAAAATAGTTAAAAATACAATAATCGTGGGTAGATGCAATTGCAATCGGTTTGCATATAAAAATATTTATGTAAACCGATTGGAAAGAAGAAAAGAAGATTCCAAGCAACTTCTTTTGTAGGATAAAAGGAACATTAAATTTTCATAATGTTGGAAAGCCAGTATCAGAAATGCAAATTATAATCAAACTTACGTTTCATTTAAAATTCATGATATAAATCAGTACCAGCGCATTGAACGGAAATAAAATTTATCAAAGTGAATACAAACTTAAAAGAAGAATCTATAATTATGAGATAGTAATTTCCTAGAGCTTGGAAAGGTTAACGTTAAACTCGAAACAGATAAGAACTGCTGGCAGGAGCCTGGAGATTCTAACAATTATATTAATTTCGGTATTAGGGTTATTCAGTATTCCGAGAGTATTCTCAGAGATTAAGGCAACCACAATTTAGAATCCGGAATTCCAGACGATCACGGAGCTTTCGAATTTTCCATTTAACGTCTGAAGTTTACAGCGCGCATTCCACTTTTTAAACATTTTTTAATCTGCACTATGATGCACTAATTGGGATTGTAGGAGATCTGGGATTTGCAATTAGATCGTTTAGAGTTTCAGTGCTTGAGATTAAAGTTCTGGGTTTCGGAATCAGGTTTTTTTAGAATTCTGACGTTCGACCTTGACGTTTCGAGTTTTCAGGCATTCAGAATCAGATTTCTGCGAGTATTGAGATTTAAAAGTCTGCAATCCAAATTCTGATGTCTGCAGATAGATTTCAGCAGGTACTGAGATTCTACGATGTATAGATAATCAAATTTCCATGGATGTTGAAGTTTAGAATTAAAGTCCTAGAACTTCATCCCCGTTTCCAAGACTCGAAGTAAATATTCAATAACACGAAAGTTTCTTGTTCAGCTCTTCGTGATCTATTACGTATATCTCCTACGTATTCCTTTCTCTTTAAAATCTGAATGTAGATTAAGAGTGATGCAAGATAAACACAGTGTGTTGAGCGTTAATCTAGATACGATAATTTTTGCCTAGTTTGTGCACGAATGAACCGTCAATTTCTCTGTACACTATAGTTTGTTATCTAACATTTCATCGAGCTTGTGATTTAAAATATCCGTATTTCGTATTTGAAGGAAAAGAGGATGGCCAATGCTAAAAATAAATGCCAGCAAGTTATTGTATTATCATAAATTATGCTTATTTAACCGCAGATAAAATAACATATCGGTTGTAGATTAAATGCAAATCAAATAACTGCGACATCATTTAGAAGTAGCGATGAATTAATGAAAAAGGATCTCTCGGATCATTATTCGATCCTCCGATTCGAGGCATCTCCTTAAGAGGCAAATTAATCAGTCGAATTATTAAAACAAATTAAGAAATACGAAACCGTCGTATGAACGATGGAAATAAATCGTAAAAGGAGATGAGTAAACGCGATTCAATTTCAAAGGTTTTAGCTAGATCGTATAAAAATAAAACACACTGTGAGCAGTACTGCCAATCGAAATTCGTATTTCATCGGTCAAATGGAAAGCCGCTGCTACGATAAATTTTTATCCCCGAATCGCAATGACGCGACCAGGATTGCTTTTATATCAAATCTACTTTCTATTAGCGGATTAAAAGACGTTTTGGGTACAGTGTCCTGGGAAGAAATGTCACGATCATCTGTCATATCGTGAAATGGTTATATGTCCTTTTCTGTAATTCGATCAATTTAATGAAGCTTTGTGGAAACAGAAGGGTCGGTTATAATCACAGACAGAAATAAATGGATCCTTGTGATTTCTCAGTTGAAGGTAATTTCAATGTTTTATCGTGAACATTGGCCGCAACCGGTGAATTTAACGAGTTCCGATTTAAACAAAGTAGAATTTTGATTAAATAGGCTTCCAAATGTTTTCTTGCTCTATTTTTCATCTGATCGCTAGGAATGTTTTAAATAATTGCTTTCATTGACGTTATGTACAATACATTTTTCTCTAATTTGTGATAATTAACAGATCGTTTATATTATACGTGTAATTCGATGTTTCGCTCAAATATCAGTGATTAATAGCAAATACGTAGAATATTAATAATAAATTCTTTTATCATTGATTCCTTTTTACTCTCCTCTTTCGTTTTGCTTTAAATTTGTATTTCCTTCCGTAATTGTAATTCCACGCTGTAAATAATAAAAGGACAGACTCAGTGGTAAAAAACACGAGTGACGTTTCAGTGGTACGTAAATAGGAAGAAATATAAGAAGTGTAATAATAATATACTGGTACTATCACGAGTTGGAGAAAGCTTTAGATTGAAATAAAACTTCGACATTTTAGTCGAGCAACGAAATCATTATTTTTTAATCTTTTTTAGGGTACTTAGGAAATTACATACAATGCGATTATTTGATATGAAAATGTATCATTTTTTGCTCTAAAAACTTTATCTCTTTCGTGTTTCGTTTTCACGCTTATTTATTTTCTATATTTTTTCTATATTTACGATACTATTTTCTACATTTAGGAATTTTTTCATACGAGGTGTTTGTCTCCTCTGTGAAATTCAAATAACTGAAAGTCAAACGTAGCACGCCCAGTATTTTATATTTATATAAAATTTTCCATCGGTTACGTATATGTCAAAGAAAAACCAAGACGACAAGTCAAGTTTTTCTAGGAAAAGCAAGTAATTCCTGGCATTGCATAACTCTTTGATCGTATTGGATTCTTTGATCCGAACCTCTATCTTGGGATTTCGAAATGGGAATCTCGATTAACTCTTTAGAACTTGTTATTTCACTAAAAATCGTCAAATAAATACCAAATGAACCATTCTTCATATAATAAGAAGCACTCGTAATTTTTAAGAAACTCTAAAGACAGAAACAATAATGAAAACCCTTAGAACGTTTCGTCGAAGAATCTTTACATCTGGTTTTTCTCTCGCAGTTTATCTTCAAACATACGTAGAAAAAGTTATGAATTTTATTTGATTTCTCCGTCTAATTTATGTGTAACTCAATAGATTTATAACAGTTAGATTTCAACGTGTGCCATTTTCTCCAAATATTCAGTTAGAGAAAACAGTTTAAGTTTGTCTTTTCCTATGCGTTTCCGATCGATTTGGGCTCACGTATTCCGTGAACGTCCTACTCTTTGGAGAATGGAAACATGTTCGACAACATCCCTTTACTATTGCGCTTGAGTATGTACCTACTTGCTACCCACTTTGACTTGCACTTACGCCTCTCCATAGAACGCTCTCTTGTTCGTGACAATAATCCATTCCATGCGTCGAACTTTAATGTATTGTTCTAACCATGGAAGCATCATCGACCAATCCAAAAATTAACATTAGCAAGTAATCAAAAGACGCGGATTAACAAATTTTTGAAACTACTTTAGAGCTTGTAATTTCTTTCGAGAAGAATTTTCGAAAAGGTAGCCTTCTTCTTTCCACCTGTTAGCTAAAATTAACATTTACACATGTGTATATTTTATTTTAATTCGATCAATTGTGTTATACATTGATGAATTATTAACATTGTACGTTATAACGGTGAAAATGAACCTTTAACTTGTATAAAACCATTCAAGAGGAACATAATGTGCGTTACAGTTGGAGTGCAAGTAAAGAAAGCAAAAGATCAAGCCGAGACCTCGAGTCTTTTAAATTCCGAGGAATTTTCATCCTTTTATGAAATTGCTGTACTCTACGATCGACCATCCAAGGTACAACGCATGGACCAACGAGAAGAGAAACATTTGTTCAAAATGGAAGAAAATGATTTATAGTTTCTATGAAAGCATATCTCGATTTATATATATACCGATCTGTATCTAACCTTTGATAATTCACCGGGGCCATTCTGTAAAGGAAAAATCAGTCAATTAATACAGAGAGAAAGACAGAAGGAAAAGGAACAAGGAAGAAAGAAGAAAATAAAAAGACTATCGCAAAGTCTTGATATTTTTGAAATCTTTATAAATGTAATATCGAACCTCCTGAAGATTATCTGCGAGCTTGTTAAGCTCGATAGCATCGAACTTCGAAGAGATTTCATAATTATTGAAAGACGACACACCGAGGTGACTCTCCCGAATACAATTGCTTCGTATTATCAACGGTGTATTAAAAAAAAGCAAAGCGTTCAAAGTGTTAAGTGCGAAACGATCGGCAGGTATTGTGCACAGCCACGTTCAGAACGAAGTGTGTTATAATACTTGTTGCACGAAATGTCTTGAGTGTAAGTTGGTGTATTCCTGAATTAATATCGCACACAGCTGCACGCGTGCACGTCAAACAGCGAGTTCGAAATGGATTGAGAACGAGAACGAAAGTTCTCTTGTTTTTAACCCTTTCACGTGCCTCATGAAGCATCCCTTTCCGCTTGTTCTTTGATCAAGGATTTAATGCAAGGAAAAAAGCACCAGCTTTTTGAAGCTTTAATACCTTATTTAAAAAATTTCTTTCGCAATAGAGAGCACTCTGTTCGAATATAATCAGGTTCGAGATAGTTTCGAATTTTATGATTAAATTTGTTCCTTTGGGATTTTAATGCTTCGTTTTTTTATTTTGGAGGAGGTCGCGGGGGAAGAAAATGTTTTCCTCGAGATAATTAAACTTGATACGATTAAAAAGTTTGCGCTTTAATTCGAAATAATTCGAACTTGAAAATTTCAATTATGTTACTTTTGCTATATTTCATGCGATATATTTGTATGAAGTTCTCGTGCGCGAAAGGGTTAATATGTCTGCTTTGCATGCTATGTTCGTTTGTCGTATAGAAATATCGATAGTTCTTTAGGAATGACGTGCTTTTTTTCTTCTATCAATATTTGGAACGTAAACGTTTGTCCTTTATTAAACCATGGTTCCTCAAGATTTGGTTAAAACGTTCAATTTTATCGTTACTGGTGTTAGTTTTTAAAATTACGTTTACGCTCTAACGAGAACACGAAACCTCGTTTATCATTGCCTAGTATACCGGAATACCGATCGATATTATCGAATTGACAGGTTAAGCACCTGCGAACTTCCTTCCTGATCACTTTTATTTTTTTCCTTTTTTTTTCTTTTTCGTGCGAGAAGAACGAGATATCGGTTATAATTTACTTTTTTCGACTGTACGATACTGATTTCTAATTCTAAATGGCTTTGTTGGATATCATACGAAAGAAATAGGTAGGGGGATTTTCCCGCGAAACCATTTAGTTTCATTTCCGTGTTGGACGAATCGATCGTTTCTTCATTTTTAAAAGGGAATTCTTTCCTTTTTAATTTTATCTTCTGTTTGTCGTATTTCCCATAATGCGAGATAAAATATTTTATATAACTGTTGCATAAAAACCTGTCACATACGGTTAAGATTACTAAAAATTTGTTAAAATTAATATTGAAACTACGATTATAAATTTTGTAGGATTTCATTACATTTTTATGAATGTAAATTTTATACAATTTCAGTTTCATATTTTGTGAAATATTACGTTTTAATTCGTAAAATAGATACGCTATGTTCTAAGAGATTCTTTATATTTCTTTGTATTTATATTCTCCGGTATTTCCATTGTTAATTTTTGCACTACGTAGTATCTTTTTATACAAATAATCAATATATGTATAATTTGAATAACATTATTTATTACACTGAATATGGATACATATTTTTCTTCAATCTCTCAGTATTTCAAATGATTGCTGCAGATAACATTTTTATTTTATCGGCACCTAGTTTATTTTACGTAGTCAAACGTTTTCGCGTATTATTGCTTAAATCCTCCAACTTGGATAAATAAATACTTAATTCTGAATGATTTTTAAACGTATCTGTTATCCGGATTTGTTGGAGTCTATTTTTTTTAAAGAGATATGTAATCCATCGTGCGATACTTGCGCTCATTTCGTTTATCTATTATATTTAGTATGGCTTAATATTTCTGGTATTTTAGTATTCGCATCGGATTCGAATTTACGAATCGTAAAACTCAGTGAAAAGATCATGCTGTTTCCAGAGCATATTTTACTTGCACGTTATAAGAGTACTTAGTTCTATAATAATTTAACAACTATGTTTGATATCATATAATGCTCTCATTAAAATTATTACTAATGGAGTATGCGAACGTTATTTTTATAATAGAAATTTAAAGGAACCAAGTTCCTGAAAATTGACAAATTTTCGTTGGAACAACGTTCGTAGGACGCAATTTCGTTGTCGTTTGACAAACATTCGTTTCTCATTTCTGACCTCTAATTTAGCACGACAGTTTCATTTCTTACTATAATACAAATCTTAGCTTCGCGCTAATTATGTCGATGCAGAAGCAACAAACTTCCACTGGGATTATCAGACGTAAGTTCGTCGTTCTTCGAATTACTAGGAATATACTGTTTCCTTGATACTTGTAAGTCTTTGCTAAAGGCTTTTTAGACTCAAGTTCTCAGCCATGAAGCAACGTGAAGTAAGACAAACTGTATCTCATTAACAAGTACATATTTTAAACAATAAACACACCTTGAAAGATTTTGAAAATATGTACAAGATGTAAATTTATTATATACGGAAAAATGTAGAAAATTTAAATTAAACGATTCGTTATAAAAATATCATCGTGTTCTCGATTTAATACATTTTTTCCTTTAAGCGTAGAATATATTTTTTAGAAAATGTTCAATATTTAGAAATTCTCGGATTATTGCAGTATACACGTTCTTCAGTATACTGCATCCATCGCAATAATCAGGCAAACAGGGAGACAACGGTGGACGTTAATTAACCAGTCTGTATTAACTAGTCCGGAAAATCTGATGTATTAATTCGAGAACTGTTACGGTTGTCCTTGTATGTGTTTGCCAATTTGAGAGATGATATTACGATATGTCAGACCCTATTGTACAGAAGATGTCGAGTCTCTCAAGTATTGATTATATTTCCAAAGTTTCTTTACTTAGTGAACTAAAATGGAAGCCGTCGATATTGGTGGTACGTGAGCTTTTTCTACTGTGGTTTAAATTAGAAGTGATTATTACTTTTTCGATTTTTCGTCTGGCTGTACACTGCCTCTAGAATACCATCTTCCTTTCACTATATTATTTTGTATCATTACAAAAGTTGTATTATTTGTCACGTTGTTATTGTTTCACTTATTTATTTCACTTTTCTTTCCATTACTCGCACGAAGAAAGATTTAGTGATTCGATAATGTTGGATAATTCATTAAAATTTGAAATATTTATTTCACAATTTAATTCACAATTTAAGTATCTCTTGAAATATTTTGATCGATCCTTTATAGTTTTTAGAAATTAAATACTCTCCTCGATACTTTGGCAGTTTTAGAAATTAAATATTCCGATCAATGCCTTAAGATAACCTGTTTTTTCATCATTTTCATTCTTCCTTCTTGTCAGAAGGAAGCTATTTGCAAGAACGTCGTACTTACTCGATACAAATATACTGTTTAGCAAGAACAATACTAAAATTCAAAACAGAATTTTTTAATCCGATTTTAATAACAAACAATACATTCGCATAAGCGATGTTCCATAGACTTTAAATAAACGAGATTTTATAGAACATTTGTTCAACAAAATCACAAGATGTACTATCATTTACATTGCCAAACTTACCAAATCCATTCGTACAAAATTACTTCGACCTATAAAACAGAAAAATCTCTCTGTATCTTAAAACTCGTGTCCGTACACGCAACGCGAGATTTCCTTGTTCTCAAAAATAACAAATATTCCGTGCACGTAGAGAACTGAGCGCAGTTCGATGCCCGCTGAAACTAAAAAACAACGTCTTCTCGATTCTCGAAACGCGAATCGTCATGCGAATTCTCGTGTACACGCGAGAACGTCGGTATTGCGTGCATTTCTCGAATGTCCAAGAACTCGAACCAAACAGTCCAGTTAACAACTAGGCGCCTGCATTGCGGCATGGAAAGCACCAAACTCGTTTAGCTTCTCTCGTTTTCGCCATGTAACCCGCCATGTTCCTATACCTGGTTCGTTTCGACTTTTCCGTATCCGTTACAGGGAATTCTCAAGACTCCTCGCTCGTAAATCTGCGCACGTCCACGATGGCAGGCGTGATTCGTGGCGAGACTTCTTACTCGCGTTGCTCCCGAGAAAATAGAACGCCAGTAGCTTCTCGTCATCGTAGATGTAACGGGGCAATGTTTTCCCTCTTGTATTCGCGATTCTTATCGTTAACGTGATTATGCGAACGTTTGAGATTTCGAAGGAGCTTGGGTAAGAATAGGTCCGAGATTTCCTGTTATTTCGAAGGTTTGAATTTCAACTAGTTATTTACGAACTTGAGCGATCCGCATGGAACTTCCAGCAGATCGGTGGATCAAATTTGCACGTACGAGTAGCATAGGTCTGAGACAGATTGGTGGACTACTCACTGTGATCCTCAAGTTTGCATAATCCGATATTTTATTGGTCGATTTCATTTCTGTTTCTCGTGTGGTGATGCAGGAATTGGGAGAGAATTACGGATTTGTCGGAGAATTCATCCGACAATCGGGTGTTTGAAATATTGTAGCTCGCGTAATCTCTTAATCATTGCATTGGAAATTAAATTCTAATTTGTTCCTTGATAGCAATTTGACGCGGATAAAATAAATACTTCAGATTTTAATGAATTATCCAACATTATCGAATCACTAAATCTTTCTTCGTGCGAGTAATGGAAAGAAAAGTGAAATAAATATCGTAGTTGTATAGAGCAAACAAATTGCATTCTAAAAAAATGTATAGCGTATCCCAATCATACATGTGACGCGGTGATAAGAAATCAATATTGTAATAAATTAATAAATTGTTGGATTTTTAAATCGTTCTTTGAGCCAAAGAAATTGTTTTTCATCAAACCAAAGCATTTTTGTAGGAATGTAATAATATCAAATATTCTCACCGATTTGATTCCATCAAAGATTGTTCAACGAGCCTTTATAGTACGTTAATAGATGCCGTTACATTTTCTAACAATTTTTAAAGGACCGTTGGACAGCGTTTCCGGTTTTTGCATGTTGAAAATTTGTCGCGTTGAGAGTTGTAATTACGCGAGAAACAGCAATTTTCCACAAGGTGAATTTCAGCTGGTCTTTAAAAGGATTTTCAGTTATTTCAGTATTTAAACACTTTGACAAATTTCACGCTGACAGACTCGAAGCAATTTCTAGTTGCGACAACAGCCATGTTCCTTTTTTCGTATAGAAAGCTTTATTATGATTGGGATACGCTATACATTTTTTTAGAATGCAATTTGTTTGCAGTATACAACTACGATATTTATTTCACTTTTCTTTCCATTACTCGCACGAAGAAAGATTTAGTTGGATAATGTTGGAAGGAATGGAAAGATAATGTTGGATAATTCATTAAAATCTGAAATATTTATTTCATCCGCAAGAAAATTAATTCACAATTTAAGTATCTCTTGAAATATTTTGATCGATCTTTTATAGTTTTTAGAAATTAAATACTCTCCTCGATACTTTGGCAGTTTTAGAAATTAAATATTCCGGTCAATGCCTTAAGATTTTTAGAAATTTAAATGTTACATTCAAATGTTGAATGATTGAAATTATTTAACTCTCAATCTCGATTTTCATACGTGTTACCAAGGCGCGTTCCTTTCCTGTTTGAGTTGTCCGACGATTCGAGACATTCAGCCAGTTGAGTGCATCCACGATGTCATATAATTCGCATCCAGACCGATTTTACGATAGTTGTACCTGTTTTATGTTTCGATCCCGTGTTGAAAGAAGAAGAAAGGAAAATCTATTTCTTATCGAATATTATGCAATCTTTATATCAAACTCGAAAGTCTCGATAAAATTTGATCGTTTGATTGTAGGATAGAGGTAATTTTACGAGACAGTAAAACATTGATTATCAGAGCTAATCATGATACCTGTTATTCGGAGATTAGAGAGAAAATCTATTTCTTATTGAATATTATGCAATCTTTATATCAAACTCGAAAGTCTCGATAAAATTTGATCGTTTGATTGTAGGATAGAGGTAATTTTACGAGACAGTAAAACATTGATTATCAGAGCTAATCATGATACCTGTTATTCGGAGATTAGAGAGAAAATCTATTTCTTATTGAATATTATGCAATCTTTATATCAAACTCGAAAGGGTTTCGATAAAATTTGATCGTTTGATTGTAGGATAGAGGTAATTTTACGGGACAGTAAAATATTGATTATCAGAGCTAATCATGATACCCGTTGTTCGGGTTATCTAACTTTTTTACATACGTGTGAAGAAAGATCATTTTGAAATAGTTCAACCTGAGGACTATTTTATCCTACGCTGGGACAAAATTTCAATTACCAATTCATATTGTAATATTCGTTTCACTTGCGTAATAAATAATTTAGAATATTTTAGCTGGTAAAATTTGTAGAATGAACTAACCTTTTTCGACAATTATAATACTCAATTAATGATTTTAATCAGGTATACTAATAATAGCTAATGGGGCATAAATAATTAAACCTATTCGTAGTTAATTTAGTGTAAGTAATTCATTTAAAAAAGAAAGGACCATTGCTATATATCGTACTATTTTATAAATATTAATATTAAACTGATGCAAAATCTTTTGAATAAAAATATAACAATTTTTCCCAGTTTCTATATTTATTTTTCTATCTTTCTTACAGAGAGTCATACTCAAATTTTCCATTAATCAATGTATGGTAATCAAGGTTCTACTGTATATAACTTGCGTTGAATATGCAACGTCGTTGAATACGCAAATTGAGCTTCAATTTCATTAACAAAGTACTTCGATATAAACTGTTGTGTGCAAGAACTCCGAATCAGGTCAATATTTTACAGTAAATAATCTTGCAACCATACTCTGGAAGAAGAGTCAATAAACGGGAGCATCGACATCGCGTTGGAAGGTGCATTATTACTATGCGCTCGAAGGTAACGCACGACACACATGTTAATTTCACCACGACCGAACACCATGTCTCTCTCGTAGCTTTCGCTTACTCGATTTGTCTGCCGATGTCGACAGCTTGTAATTAGGAAAGTTTTAATGTATTTTATAATTCTCTGTATACAATGTCGTTGTACTTTACGAAATATAGGCAGAAAATATTATTAAAGAAGTTTCTAAAAGGTTTCTATATTAAGAAGGTGATTTGCACCCATAATCTAATTCCTTGATTTCATTGTAATTTAATTTGAAAGAAAATGGACGTAGATTAATCCGGTTCTCAAGTACAGAATCATTGACAGAAATTCATATTTCTTTCGAACCAACAATTCAAAAATATCAAACTTCATCTCGAACGGTTCCACTGGGACGATCATGATCGTTCTCCTAACGTAACCAATATATGTACTACCACTTTCGCGTAATCCTTATTCCCTTGGCCGATAAGTTACATATCTCAGCACGATCACACGGAACAAGCGAAGTTCTAACAAACTGTGAGACCTAGGTAAGGTACAAGTCCGTGATCGCTTTGTCAAAGGTTCCAGGAACTTGTTTAGACGCTCCGATTCATGTGGTGGAACTTTTAGGTTACTGTCGCTAACTTATGCGGAAGCGATGTAGCGTGAAGCAAAGAACAGCTCGGTATAACCCGTTTAATTTTCTCCATTATCGAGGTGAACGTATTTACAAGCGATATTCCGGCAATTCCATTATCGTGTCACGATACGTGATACGTCTAAAGCCACGGATCCACTGGTGATACGAGTAAGTGAGAAATGGGAATAACGTTAAAGATACATAAAATTATAGCGACGTGATGCGGAAAATTCTCGAACCGTTTATGATAAATTCGGAGATAAGAAGTGCTAAATTAGGTTGTTGAAGTTTTGTGAAACGTATTCTTAGTATATACGTATAAAGTTCTGAAAACTTTATTCTAGTGTATAAAAGCTTCGAGAAATATCGTAGATAAGAAGCTCGGTTAAAAAAAATGTGTCGCTGCATGTTTTGTTTCAGAAGCGAGATAAGTATAAGAAATGACACGTAACATTCGTATTTATTTTAGGGATTTTGGTATAAACTTCCAAATTCCTTCTGTATAACTACGCATGGAAACGTATTTCAGTGTTTAAAAATACAGACTTTCTTTTAGAAGAGTTTAACTTTATCCAAGTTTTCCTAAATTATGAACTTTGTCTCTTGTATCGTCCTTTCTCCGAATCCCTCGTATAAACGTACTTACGGTCGTAAACGTATAAATAAGGAAATACCGATAGATGGGAACGATTTATCTTACGTTGACATTGGCCCATTAACCGTGAAATAACAGCTAATCCGAACAGTTACAAGTACACTTCTAAATTTTAGTACCTACTAGATCTAAGTTTCGAAACTTAATCAAATCGACTTGTTTGAATTAACAATTTCGTAAATGCAATCACTGAGGCTAATCTTCTCCAATATTCTGAATATCTTGAATATTGGAATCTTACTGTTGACTTAAATTTCCCAGACTATATTGAATTCCATCTATTTCATACCCGCGAACGTTTACAACCAATTAGTAAATACGTGAAATACGAACAAGAACGAATGCTTGTAAATGTGTTTTTACATCTGCGAGTTTCTTCGAGTAGTATCAGTGTCTTAACAAAAAAAAAAAAAAAAAAAATTCGTCGGTCCCCCATTTCGTATCTCTCACTAGGGAATGGGAAGATCTGAGAGTTGGAGGGTGAATAGTTTAATTGTTTTATGATTATGAATTGCCTCTGCAGGAACACCCTGTATAAATAGTAATAAGATGTTTCAGCTTATTTATTTTTCAAGTACATGAAATGAGTTACTCCCCAACTCTGCCGAAATTAATCATTAAATTTTTGCTTTCAAATAAAATTGTTCTATTAAAAGTGAGTCGATACATAGAGAAATTAGTATATTTAAGAAACCGAAAGGGTCGAGTTAATTCGATTTCCTCGGTTAACAGATTAAAATACATACAATGCTGCTACACCTGGTTCTATTTTTACACGGTAGATATGCTGCTAAAGAAACGATGCAAAAGAAAACTGTATAGAAGGAAATATTGCCCATAAGGAGAAATAGAAAATTGGTTTGAAGCGGAGAAAGCCAGTAGAAATAATAAGATATTTTCTGACACGTCATAGCTAAATCTTGAAAGAAATTTTTATTTGTTTCAATACATTTTTTATTTTACAAACTTATAAATATAAATATTTCTGCATGCACGTTAGATGTTTTTAAACGCGAAGTAAGAGATCGATAGATACTAACGTATGTATTGAAGATGCAATTGAGAAGAATTCTTTCTAATACGATGTATTGAAAGAAATTCTCGAAACTCGATATTATTACTTCATTTCATATGGAATAGCTCCTATGCAATTTTTCCATAAAATGGAAAATAAAAAAAGAACAGCTCTGACAATCGATAATTAAATTCCGGGAACAACGTATGTGAAAGTGCAAGTCCAGGAAAAATACACCAAAAAAAATTAAACTTCAAAGAGTTAAATTCACGTGTGAATTTTTAAAAGGGTAGTCGTTCGAGCTGTGTTAAATCAGATCGAACTCTATGAAAAGATAATTCGATTCTTTCGGTTCTCTCTAAACCGCATCGGATTGAAATTTTCTAAAAAAAAAAATTAAATGTTTTTTCCAAATAGCATCTCTTCAAACGCAAAAAAACATAACAACGCTATTAACATTATGCATACAAATACGTACTGAATTTTAGGATACAAGTTCCTACGAACTTCCACAGCAAAATACACAGAGTATGTAACTTTTGTTTTCATAATGTATCTCTCATATTTAGGCTTGCACTTTATAATAAACCGTTCCCAGCAAAACTACATACAATATGTTTTTCTTATTTTCACTACACGATGTTCCTACAATTCGGTCGGGAAACTAGGAAAAGTAGGAAACACGCTGTATAGAATCGAACGTGAAAACGCTAAATTTAGTCCAAACACTTATTGAAAATTTGGTGGGTCTCCGAGTCCCTACACGGCGCATTTTATTCAATATTCGATGGCTTAGCGAACCAAAATCGTCGTGTTCTAACATATGGTACGTAGTTTAAACCGATAGGGAGTTGGCACACAAAGTGGACCGTTTCGATTCGATGCGCGTTTATCCCTTTTGGGTAGATTTTTACGGGACATAGAACAGCACGTGCGTGCCAATCTAAAGGGCGAAGTTCGCGTTCCTAGAGAAGCGTCCGGAAGTGGTAAGAAGCTTCTTAAATAGGTCGACTTCACT
Organism: Bombus pascuorum; assembly: GCF_905332965.1. Classification (NCBI taxonomy): domain Eukaryota; kingdom Metazoa; phylum Arthropoda; class Insecta; order Hymenoptera; family Apidae; genus Bombus; species Bombus pascuorum. The sequence goes on along the minus strand of NC_083488.1, from coordinate 32,911,154 downwards.
CTCAGGTTTCCCTCCGTATCTCTTGAGAGGAGATCGAAGCAGATGGCAAGAGCTAAATGGCCCGAAACAGTTGCGGTGATACGTGTTACTTGGTGCTGAAAACGGTTCTACCACGGAATATATGTAGTTTCTCTCGTATAGAAATCCTGATCCTTGTCGTTAAACAGGGAAATGTTTCTTTGACGTATTTTTAGGATTGTAATTGACAAATGGGAAGTGAAAAAGAAATTGGAGGGGATAGACTGTTTAATGATACATAGCGGCAGTTGTCCATCTTTTTATTATCAAGCATAAAAATCCAAATTAAAAATTTTTATCATTACTAAAAAAAAAAAAAAAAACTGCATTAATAGTATTAAACTAAAAAATATTTCCTTAGTTATACTACCCTGTTTTATTCATCTTTCGAAATATGGTAAAAAGTTTGAAATTAATCGTATTTTCTATCTTCTCAGTGAAATTATACAGGCTGTTGCGAAATACTGACTAACAACAAGTATTTTAAGTTAGATAAAGAGAAACAAAAATTGCACAAAGAAGGTAAAACCGCAATTTTTCTCAATTTCAAAATGGTAGGTAGAAGACTTTAATTAAGAAAGAAGATAATATATTTCGTATGTAAAACTAATAATTTTAAATAGTAAAAATAATAGTAAAAATAGTAATAATATATAAATAGTAAAATAGTAAAATAAAATAGTAAAAATATAAATAGTAATAATAGTAAAAATAAATTAAAATTAATTTTAAATAGTAAAAATAGTTAAATAATCTGCAAATTTTTCACGTATCATGTACCATTGGTTGAGAATTACTGATGTACGGTATTTTAAGAATAAAAAGCATCGCTTTGTTTTCATAGTTAGCTTCGGAATGGCTCTTGAATATGAATACTGTCACGATGATTAAAGTTAAACCTATGACGATTCATTCTTGCTTGTAAATGTTTTTGTGACAATTATTTCGTAATATTATTCGTTGTTGCGCAAGTTCTGAAGAATTAATATTGTTTGTTTCAATCTGATGCCTGAATTGTTATTCCCACGATGGACGATTACATTGGTCTCTATTGCCGTATTTTCGCGCAGCAAAAAATTTAATTTAAAGTTACAGTTGATTCAGAGAAATGTTGAGAATAACAAACCTTTCGTTAATGCCATTTGAACAATGCAATTATTATTCCCTTCATATTGGATATTACGTATACGCAATATCACACTTAGGTAAATTATTTATTAATTAAAGGATAAAAGTTAAACAAACACATATACAGAATGAGAATTTATAAAATAGTTGCACACTTTTATAGCTTTTTAGTCGTAATAATCTTGACGATGTTTTATCATAAATGCTTTATAATTATAATGATTAGACAAAACACTTTCCTGTTCGACTCCAAATTTCTCAGCACCTTTAAGTATTAGTTTCGTCTTAACGTTTCATATTTATCTGTACGTGTTTTGTTTTATGGAAACGCATTTATTTATAAACGAAAAGGATATTGTTAATTAATTGGTGGAGCTTCCTCCGTATAAACTGTTTACATAAATCGTAACAGAGAGAGCTTAGATTTAATTAAATTTAATAAACGTTTAAACAATTCACCATGTACGAAAGCACTTGCTCCTAAATTGTGTCCTCGAATAAATGATTAATAGGTCCTAGACTATTTAAGCGAGAAACGTTACAGCCTAAATGTCTACTTCTCCTGACACTCAATGGCATGCCCATTACATCAGTGATACTGTCATTCATTAAACCAAGTGACCATCGCTTTTTGGTTATCCTCTCACGTTTCTATTTCCGCTTAGCCGCTCCCTTATTTTCAATATCATCACGTATGCTCTATAGTTGGATTAAATTGTCCACGTGCGTTAACAGAATTCAGTTCATTCGCTATAGTTCGAAAGATATATTTACATAGTGACGTTTGTTTGAACATGACTCTTCTGTTACGGTTTTTTACCTATATCTCTATTTTATTAGGGAGAATATTATAGTTTAGTTATTGTACTTTATTTTATTTTATTTTATTTTATTAAATGACTTTTATGGAATTATTTAAGTTAACGTTGCATTTATTAATTTATGTTTAGATATTCTGTTGCGAAGAATAGTGCATAAAGTACGATATAACGGAAGCATTTATTCTTTGAAATGATTTAAGATCGTAGAATTCTCTTTCCATGGGACAATATTATTTCGACTTCCAAGAGGAAGTCTGTGAAAATTTTCGAGTCTACCCATATTTTATGCGAATCCGAGCTTCGTATGAATCAATATTCAACTATTTGAAATTTCTTCTCTCTTAAGATGACGTTTTTATGATAAGCAGTCTTGCTGCGCAATTTTGATTTACGATTTAGAAGACATAATTTTTTGGTTGTATAGAAAAGCCTTTTCTCAACGGTAAAATTCAGCTTTTATACATTCGCATTAATTTTATAAACCAAAAACTTTTTAATTCTACAAGGAGCAATCATATAAAATATAAAAATTCCTATATCGTACTTTAGAATTTGATGTCAGATAATAAACCTCTAATAGAAAGCATATATCAACAAAATGATAATGATAGAGATTTGAATAATGAGATTCCAAAAGCACCAATGGTATTAATTTTGAATTAATTTCTTTCATGAATTTTAATTAACTTCCGTTATTTCCATGCAATGGATTTATACTGCTCCTAAATAATTTTAAATCAGTTTTTAATACTTTCTGACGATTCTTCCTGTTCAATTTCTTTTTATTACAATTTCTCTTTTCATATAATCTGTCCTATTACCGTTTTTACTCCAATGTGTGTGTTCTTTAGAACATTCATCGACTTCCCTCTCGAAGCAATAAAACATTCAGACCCATATTGTGACAAAGTCGCAAATCGTATACGCTACGAGCTAAACGAAGAAAGTTTCGTAACAGTACAAACAAGCTTCCAATAAATCCTTCTACAAGAACAAAGACAGTGCCTTTATCTCTGGCTATCCGATCTCGCCAGTAAACTCGTGAAATGTGTTAAGTCGGATAATAGTCTTTAAGTCTTTATCCCGGGTGTTTCGTAGCGGAATTAACCATTGAGCGTTCGTCGTCGAGGCAAAGTAACCACGGTACGCCGACAGTCGAGGACATACACCGTTTCAAAAGCTTGTAGGAGACCAGAGAAATTGGCTTTCTTCGCGGTTCTCGCTTATTTCATCGACCGATATTCAGGCCGCGTACTTTGCCTATCCCCTTTTTCGTTAAATCCCAGTTCGACGTTGTGGAAACGAATTCAACGCGTGTCGTGTAGTTTTTGGCCTGTAGACACGTCGACGAAGTAATTTGCAGGAATTTATTGGTACAACAGACATATTGTTCTCTTGATAGAGCTTGTCTTAATCTTACCGTCGTTTGTCATTTCGTTCTCTTTCGGCTAAAATAGATGGAATTTTGTGCCACACTGATCAACCTCATATTTTTTTTTTTTTTTTTTTTGTATTCTGGAGGCACGATGTTGAAATGAAAAGTTACTCCACTGTGGACGTGTTGTTTTATAGCCTGCTATTTGTAAATGTTCCCTATGAGAACTTGGAAGCAGTGTATAATATTTTTAAGTACATTATAAGAAAATCGTGTCACGTTCCTACTGACATTATTAAAAATAAGAAATGTCCTAAGACCTTTAGGGGTAGGAGTACACGAATATTCGTGTGAATATTGATACGAATATTGATTGTATAATGATTGTAAATGTGAAATTAGAGATTAGGTGAATTCTTTGTTCTCTTACACGTAAAAGTTTCGTCTTGATTTCTTCTGTGTTAGAATTTTTTTATAACTGTTTCATTAGTTTTCTAGATTAGATAAATCTATTTTACGTGTAATTCATTTAATTACAAATTCTTTCCATTAATTATATACGAAGGTTCCTCGTGAAAAAGGAGGAACGTTAATTTTAAGGAAGTTTGAGTTTAACGTTTTTGCGTATGCTCCCTTGTGTGCCCTTTATCGCTGATTATGTTGTATTAATTTGAATAAAAATTTTCTGAATTCTACAGTAGTTAGAAGAGAACTGAGACGTACACGTACTTTTCACTTTCTACAGTTTAATGTGTTCTATGTTACTTAAAGTTATAAGTAAAAGTTGCATATGATAGAAAATGTTTTATTTTGATGTTATTCTGGGAAAATATGAAGTTGTGACATTGTACATGGAGAAATAAATGTTCGTCTTCAGAGAAATGCTGAAGCTTGACGTTCCCTCTTTTTTTCGTGAACCCTTCATGTGGAACATTTCTTCGTTTAACGATAAAATATAATGGAGAGAAAAATTATTTTACGATTCCGTCAAGAGGATATAAGAGATTAAATTATTTATTTGCCATTGGAATTTAATTCTGACGCAATAAACGAGTTATTTTCTTCTTAACTCTGTTATTTTTCTATGAAAAGGAATTTAATTATAATTTTAAATATGTAAATGCGTGTTTTGTTTTGCTGTACAATTAGCAATTTTTAACGTTGCCATCAATTTCATAGTCAGTTATTGAATATCGAGTTTTTAGATTAAATCTCACAGTAATTTATTCCATTTTACCATATTTTCAACGAATATCAAAAAACGAAAATGCAATTCATCGTACACACGTATGCTGAATGTTAATAAAATTTATAATGGGGATATTAAAAATTATTTATCGCCTGTTACGAATAATCGTATTTATGCGATTTTCGTATACGAGTTTAAACTTGACAGAAGCGCCATGAAAGTTGGAAACATAAATTCTGCATTTAGAGGAGGCTGTGTAAATGTTAAGTTCAACCTAGATTTGCCTCCTTCAAGACTAGTCGTTTTTCATTAGAAAATCAACTAAGAGAATGAACTAAAGTTAGGAAGATGCGACGATAGTGTTTCAAGAGATATTAATCAAATTAATCGACTGCAAACAACAAGAAAAATATACTTTCGATAAAAAGTAAAGTACACACCCGATAAAGTTACTACTTTTTCTCAAAGTCGTTTCTGCGTTAATTGATTTACACAATAGTCGAATCAATAGTCTCCGTCGAGGTTAATCGTATGATTTTATATCATTTTATATCAGTTATTTCAATTATAATATCAACATTATCTTTCTATAACAGTTTATAACGTAGAATCGTTTCTACAAGAGTTATCGCCAGATTCAACTAGAATAAACTGGGTTAGAAATTTACATTCAATGCAAACAAAATGCTGTCCGACAAAGACTCTCTCGGTTCGCATTGCGTTCTATCTTCGCGAGAATCCTTTGGGGATCCGTTTGTTCCACATGGAATACCTACCATACAATAGATTTACTTGAAAAAGTGTGTTCTCTTCTTCTTCCAAAGACTATTATTCGGTTCACATCCTCAAGCATAGAGTGTATCAATTTTTAAGAATCTACTTACATAATATAGTTTGGAACTCTGAAAAGATAACTTGTTAGCCATTCTTTTAGTGGAATACATCGAAAGAAGACAAACGAGTGTTATAACTTTAGCATGTGATTATGATACGTAAATATAGTGTAAAAGGTTCCTTGTAGGAAAATATGATGCTCGAGAAAATGTATTCGAGAAACCAAAATTGTAAGAAAAATGTTTTTGAAAAATTAAGAGATGTCATCGTGTGTATGTTACAACGTTTCCTCCTGTTGAAGATTATATTTTTGTAAGTTTAATTTACGAGAACGTATTTGAGAAATAATAGCACAACAGCCGGAAGAAAAACTTTTTACTTTTTGGGAAAGAAGTAAAAAGATCTAGAACACAATTACTTTGGACTGGACCGAAAAACAAACTGGGTTAAAAATGATTTAAAGTGCTAACCTACCCTTACGGTTGGAAATTTGCGTAACAAAAAAAAAAAAAAAAAAAAGAAAAAAGGAAAAAAGAAAAAAAAACAAGAAAACCCTTACAAGGTACAGGTAAAGTACCTTCTTCCTCGTCAATAGTTACGAGTCTAATATCAGGTGCTTGAATATGAATTTACGTGATCCTCGAGGTCTTCGAACTACTTGAAATATCGTTAAAGTTACCTTTCGTCGGAAGCCGTGTCTACTTCGAGTGGCCATTCGTGCAGTTCAAGTATCGTGGCCGAGTTACTCGTTGCACGAAATCGTCTTCAATCACACGGTGTGTTAAAACGTCTGGCTGTTATAAAAAGCTATAACTTCGACCATTTCCTACTACCTAATTTTTATTTCCTGTTTCTGCTTATAACCTTTTCTTTTTTTTTTCTTTTTCTGATTACGAAAATATTTGTACGTTCTTTTATTTCCCAATAAAGTATCTTTTTTTAGGAAACTTTGCAACGCATTTCGCGCCAGATGACGTTCATCCGTACAGTGAGCGATTTTTCGCGATAAGATAGTCGCTTCGACACGCTATGAATTGTTGAGAATGTCAAGCAATCATGACAATATAGAAATATAGGAATATTCTGAAATAGAGTCTTACGAGATGACCTAGACTTCGTGTCCATTCCATCCGAGACGATTTAATTAAGGATTGCATAATATCGGAGTGGGTCGCACTGATTGCCATCAGCCATTTTATCTTACGAGGGGTTTACTGTACGGTGCCATCGTGTCGGGATTCGTGATGTCAGAGAAGTGCACGTGTTCTCGCTATAAATTTACTTCCGTTGCTGGCAATGATGGAAGGCTTCGACACGCATGAAATTTGCATCTCCGGACGACATGGCATTGCATTTTTTATAGCGACGGTTAGCATGACACGGTCTTTGAACGCAATATGGTTTTAAAGTAGGATCATCTGGCTAAAGCGAAGGGATTTGTGTCTTTAATACTGCAGACGGATAAAATCGATTATTTTTTTTTAAATAGTTTATTTAGCCAATATTTGATTTTTTGTACATTTTTGAGATTCACAATAAACAATGAATTTGAGTATAGTGTGTTTAGGCAAAAGTACCGATACGCGTCGGTACGACGTAGCCATGGTCTAATATGTGTCGTGGATTTTCGGTTTTTGCGTTTATTTTTTTTTGTTTTTTGGGTTTAAGTCGCATTGGTGCGTGATTTTTGTGTATTCTTGTGTGTGTTGTATTTTGTCCTGAAACTTGGCCGCAAAACAGGACTCCTCGGTGTATATAAAATCGATTATAAAGATCGTGTCGTGATCTTGTGATTCCGAAATACGTATTTCTATTTTATGAAGAGATAGATTAAGAAGACTTGTCTCAGATTTATTTGACAATGTTTCAGAAATGGAATTTTTATGAAACGTAATTATTATAACACAAGGGTCAGTCTTATATACTGGTCGATTGATCAGAAGTATTGATCGCGTTAGATATGTAGTATGTTTTATGCAAAAATACATATATCAGCAAAGAAGAGGAAATATCTCGGAGTCTATTTTCAAAATTTTTAAAGCGAAACATAAAGTTGGAGCTAAAAGGGAATCCATCTTCACGTCTCTTCGTGGAAAGAATTAACTTAGTCTCGGTTGTCAAATAAGATTCTATAAATATATTTTTTTTTTTATTTTATTTTGGTTATTTTACAATTTGTCCTTGTGGACATTTGGTAAAGTGTTATATCTTGTTGGTGAAGAAAAAAAAATATAAATAAAAAATAAATATAGCATGTGGGCGGCTACCCCCAGCGGGGTGCCAGCTTCGTTTTTTCTAAGTTATATCTTTTATGATCTATAAATATTTGTTTAATTTTCTACGATCGTGGAAGAATTGGACAGTATATTTCCGTACGAATTTTCTTCTTAATCTTAAAATCTTAGTACAACAGAATATTTCTACGGAAAAAAAGTATACGGTGAACTTTTTTACCGCTATTTTGGTTAGCCACAAATTTACTCGAAGCCGAAGCAAACGCGTTTTATTGCAAATTTTACGGAAGACCGAGGAACAGAAGCTTCTCGGAAACAATGCGGGCGAACCAACCGGTAACGTGTTTCACGAGCCGCGAGAGTTCAGTTTGGATCGTTAATCGTAATGTCGACAGTTATATGATAAACACCTCATCGCATCAGCCGCATATTTAAAGCCAAGCTTCGATCTTTGAGACGCTGTTTCACGGAACGAGAGACAGCATTTAGCTTTTGAAGTTTATAAATATTAGCGGACGCGATTTACTTCCATCCGATCGATTTTTGGCCAGATGCCAGTCGCATATTTACACCTGCAATTAAAGAGAACTTCGCTTATCCCGAAGAAAAATAGTCTGCAGAGCTTTCTCACGGTTTTATCGTGGAGAATTGGCAATTTGTATTCTGTTCAATTTTCAGAGCTTAGCGTTCTTCTCCGTATCTGAACAGTATTTGGTGGATGAAGGCGAATATTTTAGTTAGTACGATAAATTTAAAATTTTAGAATTGCAGTTGCTCGCGAAAATATTCTTAATGAAGAGAATACGAATAATTGTAGAAATCTTTTATCAGTGTTATACATAACACTTTGAGATTTCATTAACACTACGAATATCATGATTAAGTATATTTTCTAGTTTTTTCAAATAATTATAGTTTCGCTATAGATCATTCAGGTAGTTTTCACTACCAAATAATATACGATAATATATTTATTTATATCTTGAACTACATTTTCATAAAATCGTACTCTAGCTTGTTAATCCTTTGCAACAATAAATGCAGCATTTACTGCAAAAGTAATTAATATTTGTGACGCTATCCGCCTTTAAATACAACGACGAAAAATAGTTAATTAATTATACTTATAAGAGGCAACGATACGGCTAGGCTATTACGATCAACGCTACGATGATTAATAAATTGCCGAAAAATTCTTTTATGTCCGTTCCGTGTCATTGATTTATCACTGTAGTAATTCGCAACTGTTGTAGCTTGTTCGTTAAGTAATTCATCATGCCAGAGGGGGCACGGTCAAACAACGTTTAAGTTAAACGACAATACAGCATTCAGCAAGCAAATAAGTCAAGTACGTTAAAATGAAAGAAGAAGTTTGATGTAGCGAGATGTAACAATTTTGAAACAAAAGAACCGGAGCATGCAGCATTTAACCCTTATTCTCCGCGGCTAAAAGTCACGGTTTCATAGAACAACGAGGCCACAACATTTTTTCTCTCGGACGTATCTTAGATCACATTGTAACTGGATATAATGACCTTTCTCTTGTTCTTTATACTCGCGTACCAGCTCTTTAACAGGATTTTTAATCCGTGTAATTACCAAGCGTAACGTATAGTTTGAATAATTTTCTTGGATGATGATTTTAGAAAAATGAAACTCGAACCTGAACGTTGTCGCAATTTATTTTCATACCTATCCACCTTGTCGAGATTCCATTTTATTCAGTTTGCGTTTCGTTGCCACAGCTGAGAAACATTGCAGAGTCGCTTGAAAATACCAGAATTTGTATTTTTGTAACGTAGAGAAATTTGAATATCGAACTATGATACCAAGCCCCTCTTTCTACGGTGTCAGTGTTTGTAAATGCATATCAATATGTCGATAAAACGTCGTCCCAAAATTTTATGCCTGTTACCACGCGAAATATCGAGTTGTGTAACAAGTTCCTTTGTCTTTCGATATTTTCTGGAATACCATTCGTAAGGAGGAAAATAAGGATAATAAATTAAGTTTACTTGAAATTTAGAAGACCTTAAAAATGTAAAAAAACAACAGTACAATAATATGAAAATAGTGATCCTTGATACTCTTTTGAAACGGTCTAAACGAACTTATTGGACAATTTATATCCAGAAATCTTCATAAAGAAAAAAGAAAAATTATGATGTAAGAAATTGTAGAAAAATCCATGTTTAATCTATTTCCTTAAAGTGTCAATTTGAACAATATATTGAGAAGCAAATTTGTCGCTTTGTACACACCCATCCGACAAGCTTCCCCAAAAGGTTAGAACACAAAGAAATATCGTCTTTCTCGTGTAAAATACCCTTTTGTTCACCTGTGTGTATCACGTAACGAACATGCTATATATATATGTACAAAGAATACACGATTGCAGTGGTTTTAAGATATATGTATTTAAGGATCGACCCTGCTATACCCAGCTTTTATCATCAACTCGTAGATAAAAATAGGAGAATTTCGAGAGATATAGGAGGATCCTCGATTTATGGTAGTGCACACGGTGTAATATAAGACCACATGAAACGCCGAAGAAAATAAAGGACGAAACCTTAGGAAAGCTGCGTAAGGGATATCTTCGTTTAGGGTTTTTTCTCGCCAGGATAATTTCGTTCCTCGCTGTTAGAAATTTAGTATTCTTAAGGAAATTCACGAATTACTAACTAACTCAAGTATTAGGTTATCCGAAAAGTTTCTTTCGTTTTATAAGGAAATAATAGACGCACGATGTTTTTTGTTTTATATTAGTTTATTGAATTATGCCCGAACATAATAATAGAAATATAACGAAATAGATCATACCTAGTTCAATAAAATAATATAAAACAGAAATCGTTGTTCGTCAATTGTCATCTTACGAGACGAAAGAAACTTTTCGAACAACCTAATACAACGCGAAATTAACAATAACGTATCATTATCGTTATTAATTAATAGTAACGTATTATTATTACGCATATATGTACATTAATAAATGTTGTTTCTAACTATCAAAACTTTCTCTATATTTAGGTAAATTTTTAACAACTAAGCCTATTGTATTAATAAATATACTAATACTTTGTGTAAATGTACTAATATTTTAATGGCATTGTATTTTTATTTAATAACGATAAAGTCGAAGTTCGTCAGAAAAATGTTAATAAATAAAATAACAAAAAAATCGAAAGGGAATGATACCCAATACCTATCGACGTGCGAATCCCGTTTTGAGGCTGATCTGAAAGAATGTCGATTGCTAAGGAAAGAAGCGGAAAAAAGTCTCGTGAAATAGTCCTGGGGGAACTTCAACCATGTGTCTGAAGAGCTGGTTATTAGTGGAACGATTCTTGGGCATTCGATCGACCCAATCGTGACGAGCAGGTATACCTAATCAAATATTTTCGCGTGACAGCGTCCTACACGAAACGTTCTCGATTTCATACACTCCAATTGCAAATGGAACGTATATGGGATCCGTTCTATAAAATACGATGGTGACGGGAAAATGACTCGTCTCTATCAAAGAAGGGTTGCTACGGAACAAATATTTGTGCAGGCTTGTTTTTTGTTGCTCGAAAGCGTTGTCATTTTTTTCTGAAGATACGCCCAATTGTTACGGAACGTTTGTTTTACACGAGACATTTGCGTTGGAAAGGGAATCCTTTACTTTTGCTTCGAAATGAGTAAATGTTTGGAAATGAAGTTTCAAATAAAAAGACAGACATTGAACTTATTAAAAATTTTCTTACGTTATAAGGAAATATAGATGAATGTAAAGATCAAATAGAGAGAATAAAATAGAAGAAAGAAACATTTGAGACGAAAATCGTATTAAGGAGGGAGAAACTTTAATGGTTTGAAAAGTAAATAGTTAAATCGGTTTACTTTAGTATAACGCATATCGAAGAGTATACAAAAATGCATTAAAATAATTTTGTCTATTCGCTTCTGATATATTCTTCTTTAAAATAGGAAAATCAATGCTTTCTCATTGACAATGACGCGATCAGTTTAAAAATCTTCCATTTAATTCATTCCAATTGTTACGGAACGTTTGTTTTACACGAGGCATTTGCGTTCGAAAAGGAATCTTTTACTTTTGCTTCGAAATGAGTAAATGTTTGGAAATGAAGTTTCAAATAAAAAGACAGACATTGAACTTATTAAAAATTTTCTTACGTTATAAGGAAATATAGATGAATGTAAAGATCAAATAGAGAGAATAAAATAGAAGAAAGAAACATTTGAGACGAAAATCGTATTAAGGAGGGAGAAACTGTAATGGTTTGAAAAATAAATAGTTAAACCAGTTTATTTTTTACTATAATCAACGTATATTGCATTACGCAAATTGTATAACGTATATCGAAGAGTATACAAAAATACATTAAAATAATTTTGTCTATTCGCTTCTGATATATTCTTCTTTGAAATATCTGTCTTCTTTGAAATAGGAAAATCAATGCTTTCTCGTTGACAATGACACGATCAGTTTAAAAATCTTCCATTTAATTCCAATTCATTCAAATCTTCCATTTCATTCCAATTAATTTAAAAATAATAAATTATTATTATTGTAATTATAATTGTTAATTAATTTTCTATGACTCTTGCAAACAGTCCTGTCAACTGTTATTGCGCTAGATCGATTTTCATATTCCATATAAAACCAGCTGTGTACAAATACTTATAAACTGGCATATACACTGTAACATACACATCCATTGAGTTTTAATTAGTGAAAACGAATAATTAATGAAAACACAGAGTAACAGTATATTTTTTTAAAAAAGCGGTTAATTTATTTCTACGCGGTTTCCTCTCCACCACTGGATTTCCGAATAAGCCCTTAAATCTCTGGGTCCTCCGAAACTGATCCCCGCGTATCCTCGATACCAGTCGCTGCTTTATTCTACAAGGTCGCATTAAGCCACCTGCATTGAATATTCGCACGCTAGAAACAGTCGGAAACGAATCGATGGAAGTGGTCGGGCAAGTTAATTGTCCACGATTTATTAAAATTTTAGCGGGTCGCCGATGTCAACGAGGGAAACGGTAGCCCTCGGTTGTCGCTGTCAAACTTCGGCTACTCGAAGTTCGGGTTTTGGCGAGCCGTGGTTAACGCGTAGAAGTGAGTGTATGCCGTTGCATGTTTCGCAGAATGTCGTGTACGTATTATTTACGGCGTGTCTTCGAGGCTCTACGCGACGACACGACGGATTGAAATGTCAGGTTCCCTGGTTATGCGCCATAACGAATGTACGCTTGTGCGTTTCTGGACGACATACGCTCCCTAATTAGCATGTTAATATTTTACCGTGCACGGAGAAATTACGCTAAGTTTACAGCTAATTATTTATTGCCTATTCCTTTTTGTACTTTCTTTCTTGCAATTTTTTCCTCCCTTTGGTACTCTTTATTCGCTGTTTACTGTGTATCGACCGTATTTTCGTTAGATTTGCGTTGCATGATTCTATGCTGGAAGACGCGTTCATTGGGATGATCGATGCGAACGAGCCTTCTCGAGAAGAAATTTTCCGACTAAACGACTTTCATTTTTAGAGAGGTCACTTCTCGATTATTCGGTATTCGTACAGTGTGACGCCGATATGGTACAATGGCGTTTCGAGTTGTCTTTTTACACGTTGTTGGAATATTTGAAAGTATCACGCTTCCTTTAAAAGTTTCTAAACGACAAAGGTTCTATCAAAATTGTTTAAATCCTCGGTTTTACTCTAAACGCAACTCAAATCCTATCAGCGTTCATTCGTGGCACGAAAATTCAATTTCGCTTGGAAAAGAAGCTACTCGGAAAAGATTCGTTCGCACGAAAAGAGTGGATGTACGCTCTCGTCGTCCCGTTCATCAGCTCTCTGATCGTATATACTCGCCCCTCGGAACAGAGATGTCAATGTACTTCTTCCGGTTGCACAACCTGCGCCGTCAGGCGGAGGAGGTACGAAAAAAGCGGCAGAAGGGAAGATCGAGTCAAAGTGGTCAACGTGGGACCAATTCTACGGACCAATCGCAACCGACAGCCGGATCCATGCACTGTTGCAACAGGGTCCATCGGGGCCCGAGCAAGCTCTTCGAGCGTGCTCCATTGCAGCCCAGCGATTCCCTCGATGAAATAGCTTTTCAAATACCCAGGTAACATTTTCCAGTTGCATGATACATACTGTCAATTTGTTCTTTTTTTTTTTATTATTATTCCTAGAAATTTTTCCGTAGAATATTTTTGGCCGAGGGTGAGGAATGTGTAGATTTTGACGTAACAGAGAAGTTGAAATATGAATATAAATGATGCGTGTAGGTGTAAAAAAGAAAGAAATGTTCGCTCTAGTGGGAAAATTCTGACAGAATATGGTAAAAGAATATACAATAGCAAGTACATAAATAAGAGAAATAATAATACCAAATTTAGCTCGTTGTAATTTGTAATTACTACACAAAATTAAACTTTGAATATTATTTTTTATGTATAGTGTTACAAAGTATAAGAAATATACTTTCAAATCTTGCATTATAGAACAAGAAATCCACATAGAATGTTTGTTGGAATAATTTATTTTAGTTCTAGAATCATTGCAAGATACAGCTGCGATTATAAATACCAATTACACTGTAATTAAAATTTAACCAATCTGATATATTTTTTATTACTCTGTAGTTAAATTCAATCTAAATCTATAAACGCGATAAAAGCCAAAAGCCAATAATGTTCAAGTGATAAATATAACTGATAAAATTAACAGAAATTGATTTCATGTGTCTATTGGAAATCTTCATAAATATAAAAATATGAAATATAACAAATAAAAATAATTTAGAAACCCCATATAAGAGCTTCTATACTGATCTCCTTCCTAATCTCTTGAATAATGTGCTTTGGTTTAATGTAGAGTTATTAAGAATTTATATTTTTTACACGTAATGTCTCAATTTAGAAAGAGGAGGGATATAAAGGTTTATGAAAATCGAGAAAGTGTTTTCTCATAAAATAGCAGCACGTAAAATAAAACGTCTATTCCTTGCGGCTGTCTGTGTAGTAAGAAACGAGAATCGTACGTAAAAGCGTTTCAAAGAGAGATATTTTCTTAAAATATTCTCCTTGCTCGCCCAATTTAGGTCTAGTCGCGAATTTATTTACTACGTATGTTTGAATATCTGGAAATCTTTTGATCTTGTTCGCGAAGCTTAGGATTAAACGTAACGTTCGTTTGTTTGTATAAGCTATATAAAATTGTAACTAAAGTCTCTAATGTATGGATTGATATTTTTATTTTTCAAGAAATCATTTTCTAAATATATTTATTAATTATTTAAAAAAATCTGAAACGATGATTGGGATATTTAAGTAAAACATTGTGATATTATAAATATTCTTAATGCTTTGACAATTTTAATGAAATAGATCTGATACAGTACTATCATAACATTCGATAGAATATTACAAATTCTCTGTTCTTGTATTTAATCTTATATATCCGAATATTTTAAATACTATAGAAAATCTACTTATATTCAATGACAGAACGAAGCATTACTATTTCCAAAGATAAACAACAAATACAACAATAGAGTTTCGTTTTGTTTTCCTTATCGTCTTTTTCTTTTCTCGTGAATATGATCTCAAACTTTTATTCCTGTTTCCTCCCTCTGTAGCAGATATTTCGTAGTCAATTAAGGTTAATAATCTAAAATATATCAGCTCGATATTTCAGTACAAATATCAATCGTTTATCAGACGTCAATCCTTTAGCCACATATGACAAGCAAATAATGTAAAAATTATTTCTTTTCTATTACTATACCTACACAATGTTGCTAAACTCATTAAAAATCAAATTACATCATATTTCGAAATTAATGCGTTCGAAAGCGACGAACAAAGCTTCTCAATCCCGGCATATTGTCGATAAAAACAAGCCACGGAGACATTTTAATAACTTTTATCGCCTGCAAACTACAAGATTGAATTGCGAACGCATCTTATACCTAGCAAATGGTCTTATTGTTTACACTCGGATATCGTAACGCCATTTATCAAGCATAGTTAAGCGTACTACAACTCTGGCGGGTTGTTGTTCTTCTTCATTCATCGGATACTGTCGCCTAATGGACGTGTCATCTTTTCCCCATAAATTATGGACATTACTTTTCCTCCCTTTGAAGCGTGCCAGACTCCCTTGGAATTCTAAGGGCACTCTCTACGCTTCTGATCGACGGGGGCATGCAATTTTCAAGCCTGCACTTTTACGAACTAGATTCAGACCACTTACGATGTGGACTTTATCCCCCTGTCTCGACGCTCGTGTTAGATGAAAAGTTTAAGGCGGCCCGTGGGCAAAGGGGACGCGCGAAACGGTCAAAGGTCGAGATGAAGCAACTTGAAAAGGCAAGCTGTGGCTTTCGTTGAATTGGTCGCTTGGTGATGCAACTTGCCAGGACGAATACAGGCTTCGTTAAATCGTTGACGATGGACACGATGGGTCGCGGCCTTTGCGCGATTCGACCCTGAAAATTTCGATGTTTTTATCGAAAGGTTGTTTAAACGCGCGTGGCACCCACTGATGCATGATTTTCAAAAGGTTTTGAATGAATTCAATTGTGACGAGCCAGGGGGAAAAATGTAGTTTTTAAAAGAGTTACATTTCAAAAGTTAGCTTTCGTAACGAATGGTATTAACACCTACGAGATGTTGTGGGCGTTAGCCATGTTAAATTCTCAGTATATCGAAGGAGAATGCGACATTCACCACCGACTTGTTTTTAGTTTATCACGTTAACTTCAACGTATCTCAATCTCTTTGTAATATTTTCTACAATAATAGTAGTTTTCTTTTACGTAAGATGGAAATTGAATTGAATTCAATTTAAATCCTACAAGCGACAAACAATTTCTATTTTGTAATATATGTACCTATAACTGTTCGAATACTTCGTAACATTAAAGTCGATAATATAAAGGGCGTTAATATTTTACAAAACAACGTTATTTTGAGATATAATACAAACAGAAATTCCGAGATATCTGGATTAAATGTTATTTATTGACAGTTTCTGTGGAATAAGTGTCTCAATTATAAATTTATTCACATATTACGATTAACTATGTTTTCACTGCGTTCAGTCTTATCGATCGCAGATTGCAACATAACGACCAATATCGTAATGTTTCGTTTCACAATTTTTCATTTTATCGACAGTTTAGTGTCGACGTTCAACACGTGCGTTCAGTTGAATCGCGTAAACTCCATTAAAGTTACTAGCATTCTCGCTGGATTAATTGCGTTTCCGTGCTTCTCCAAGAAGTAAAAGAAGTAACTCTTCTAATTATAGAAACTCTTGCGAGCGCAAGAAAAGGCGGAGTATTATAATCTTCCTTAATGTTAAAATCGAACTGGAACGAACGGGAGACTGTTAAAGGGAATAAAAGGAAATAAACGCAAATAAAGAAAATATCGGACTTCGGCTGGGATGACACTGCTTTTATACCTTTAATGCAAAACGGATATCGTTGTTACGAGTATCGAAAATTTAATAATGTTTTAATAAAATATTAACGCCCTTTATATTATCAAGTTGAATGTTACGAAGTATTCGAACAGTTATAGGTACATATATTACAAGACAGAAATTGTTTGCTTTCTGCAAAATGCCAAAGGCTATTTTAGCAACGTTTAGTCCCTTTTTGGAACGAAAAAGTGTATTCTAATGGCAGCCACCAAATATTTGTTCAGCCGTGTCTTATACGATATTTAAGGAACCGTTTTCGATAATTGCCGCCTTAATAACTCAGACAGGTCCAAACGAGGGTCGTAAAAAAATAAAAGAGGAAAGAGTAGCGATTAGTAACACTCCTATGTAAATTAATCATTCACACGCCCCTTCAATAGAACGATGTTATACTTCACGTGAAACCCAAGTTCCTCCATAAGGATACGAAATTTTCAAACGTAACTGAATAATTTGCGCAGAATCTTAATAATTTTTCGAAAAGAGAATTTACAAAATTATTAAAAAATTGGCTTATTTCCAGAAAATATATTAATTCCTAACAAACTATATATAACTGTAAACGCCGATAAAATCTTTACTTTTAAAATTACGCGAATAAAAACGAAATTACTTGCCGAATGACTTGTCATATACTAAGCACAACTCCTTCGATAAACATGCGCTTCGTTTAATTATACAAATACCATTAGCTAGGTAAATTACCAGAGATCACATTACTACAACCGCATCTTGATTTTGCATTATTGAAATAAACCTCTTATCGCCAGTAACGATTTTGACATTTACATACATACGTTCAGGAAACTCCATTATTTAACAAACCGCGCAAATTAGGTCGCTCATCCACACTGTCTGTATATAATATCTGCAAGTGGAACTTCCATTGGAAAAGAGAAAACAGCGTCCTATTGAGCTGAAACCGCTTAAGTCGAGGAACAGAGATTCCGGGGAAATTATAGAACGGAAATGCTACCGAGCCTCGTTAACATCACTTCTCGTTCCTCATCTCGAAATCACATCAGAGTGCACATAAATCGATGGTCGAATCCGATGGACCGTTGATTTGTCTCGGGCATGCCAACCAAAGAGGATGGATGCCTGTACCAGTAAAGGGAAATAATGGGTTTTCGAGTGGCATGACAACACGAAACGAGAATAATTCTACGTTTATACAGGGTGTCTGGTAGTGGTATATTTGTGCGAGAATAATTTCTCGTGCAAAAATAAGTCGCAAATGAACGATAAAGTTTCTCGTGCGAGGTTTCGTTTTCGAGAGAAAAAAAAAAGACGATTTTGAAAGTCTGACCGGTACACGCGTAATGATTGTAAATTTCGATTTAACTGATTTTTGTTCCTCTTTCTAATCGTATTTATAAACGTGAGTAACGTGAAAAAACTTTGTTCTGCGTTTTCGAATCAGCTTTCGACAAGGGATCGCTCGTTGCCTGATTGTACTATTGTTACCAGACACTGTGTACATCGCGGTTTCGTTCACGTATGACGTGCATGACAAACTAAAATAACGAGATCGAAGCAAGGTGCACGCTGGTATGACACAGAAAATCGAAGAGCTTATCCCCTCGCGTGAAACACGAAGCCAGAGATTCAGTGAACCCGGACCACTTATCACACCTCTGCGACAGATGATCGTCTCACCCTCGTCAAGCGTCCGTAATGAAGCGCTCCAGATAGGTCCGGCAGATAAAATCCCTCGAAGATTTATATCAAATGCAGGATCTTTTGCCGTGTGCTTATTCCAATTATGGAAACGAAATTTATTTTGAAAATGTTCGAAAATTTTCCAGAAGTTTTCTTAATTATTCTTAATTATCTCGTGCGATCAACCGAGATCTCCGACTCGGTCTTTAAAAAATCTCTCCTCGTTCTGAAAATTAACTTTTTACTGTTTGTTAGGAAAATTGATGTGGAATGATTTTTCGATCCTTGTTCTATAGCAAAGTATGATAAAAGATTTATAGCCTGTTTGCCACGCGAAAATATTTTGAAACTAGAGCACCGATGTAAACTATACGGTATACAGGCTGTCTAATAAAATTCTTAAATGTAAAAAATCTAATGAAATTTTGTTATCTCTAGCTTATCTATAGCTATTTTTATATAGATATTTTTTATCTCTATCTTAGATATAGTTTGTCATAATCACTTGAAACATCCTCTACGTTGGATATAATAATAAACCATGTTTATTAGACACATTGATCGATGTACCAACCTCCTGATTCAGTATCCTGGAATTTAAAAGAAGAGTAAAATCTTAATAGTAATCTAGTAAAAAATCTGAAGATAATAAAGCAGCTATAAAATAATAACATTGATAATAGAGGTTGTCTAGAGCGTTTTTATAGCAATTTTACTAACGTCGTGCGTGAAAGAAGGAGAAGAAAATAATTTCAATGGAATCTGTGGCAACTTCTTTCGCTACTGTCGTTTCATCGTACGTACCTTTGTTCGATGATAATTAAAAGGATTTATTAGAATCATTTTTATCATGGAAAATGTAACGATATAACGATTGAAATGCTTTTATCGCGCCTTTATTGCGATAAAGAACTTTAAGGATTCCAATCACGCTGGTTAAGCGTCAAAGAGCCGAGAATAATTGCTTTAGAAGTGCAAATGAAATTTTATCCAATTTTTTCTGATTTATTCGCGAAACGTCGCGCAAGATCGTTTCAATTTATTTTGAGAGATTTTAATCACGAAGTGACGCTGATGTCCTTCAGTGTTCGATAATCCAATCAGTATTTCTTTCCTCCCATGCTGACAGAAAGAATGTAAAGAAACGAACGGCCATCAACTTTGTTTAAGACAGTAGATTCTCAGGCAAATAAAGCTAGGTCTTGTTTATGCGTTTTACTTCTATTACAATCCAATCTCTCTTCCACGGTTCCTCGATTAGTTTTTATTATCCGTTTACTTTTTTACCGATGACACCCAAGCAAATGGAAACGAAAAGCTTCTTTCACGAATTGTCGTAAATCTTTTATAGAAATAATGAATTGGTTATACCGAACGATTTGTCTCACTTAAGTAGAAATGAAGTGTTCCTAGACGTAAAAGAATTATCTGAGATCTATTTATGTAATATATTCTGTTCCAAGGATTTTCATGAAAGTATTTGATCGAATGTTTTAAATAAAATGAACATTTATCGATTGAGACGAAATAGATTACATACAGATTAAATATAATAAATAGATTACATACTTTCTAAAACGAACCAAATTACACAAATGGATCTTTCTTTTGTTTCGTTTGACATTTCGTATTGCTTTACCGGTATAATAAAACGATAAAGTAGTCGGACTAAACAATTTGGAGAATAATTACTTCCTGTCGTCAAAAGTTACTGCACCTCCAGTATCGGATGTAAAAAATACGCACCTCAAATCTTCTATAGCAAAAGAATATTAATAATTGCATTTTTTTTTTATTTTATTTTGCTTTTTTACAATTTGTCCTTATGGACATTTGGTAAAGTGTTATATCTTATTGGTGAAGAAAAAAAAATAAAATAAAAATAAATACAGCATGTGGGTGGCTACCCCCAGCGGGGTGGCAGCTTCGTTTTTTCTAAGTTATATCTTATATAATTGCATATGCGTGTGATTATGTGAAAATAGTACAACGTTTGACGACTTACACGAGTTTCTTTCACGGTACGATGGGAAAAGATTTCATGCTGCGAGAAAGATGAAACTGCAATTTTCTTGTAACAACATATCGAATGGAATATCAAATTTTCATTTAGTTAAATGAGAAAGCGATACTGAAACAATAGTATTCGAAATAGAAGAACGTGAGTATACAATTCTCAACTTACAAACTCAACATTCATTTCGATTCAGGCCAGATTATTGTTTGACTATTTCAAACAATCAATTCACGCTCTCGTTTATCTATGCTTTGTCATCGAATACTTTCATGAATAACGCACGTTCGTTCCAGCGATTCGACACGAGTTATAAAGAGCTCTTCGTTTCTCTCGTATAATTTCCACCTCGACAAAACCAAGAAACGAGAATTTACGTATACCGCAATAGTTTGAACAGTAATCGCAGAACAATATCCACATCTTTTTAAATCGTTTCAAAAATCGTGGTCTTCCTTGTTTTATAGCGGTATACGAGAGATCTTGGAATAATGCGGCACGAAGGAGGCCGCGAAGTAGAATAAGACACCGTGCCTGATCAGACGTCGGCGCGTAGCTGTCTGTCGATTTGGCCGCATAGGGGGCAGCTGGCAGCAACCTCGCTACGAGCGTACGGTGCTGCCATTATCGAGGAACGACGGCCGTTCGTCGAACTAAGAAATTCTCTAGATGTCTAGAGTTTAAAGTAAAATATGTGAAATCCCGTTGAGATCAGAATTCGGTAAAATTTTAGTCGAATAAAATAACAGATAAAAATGAGGAATGAAATTGTACTTATCATTAATGGATAAGTATTCGATGTAGCAAGAATTTATTCGGAGTTTATTGCTCTTTAATTTTAATTGATCGATACCAGTTTAGAAAATGTTGAAGATAAGCGTTGTTTTCGCTCCATCTTCGCTAAAGCGGAGCGCTCGCTTGCGATGACACGCAACACAAAAATCGCTTGTCTGCATGGGACCTTAAGGGCCGTTCTCAAACACATAGACAAACCGATCCGCGCGTTTAGAATAGTGGGCCGTCGAGAGTAATCTCGTTAGCGAAGGAGATGGCTTTGGAGGACAGAGGGAAGACAGTTGGAGGCAAGAAAGAGTGAAGAAGAAACGATAGAAAGAATATCCAACGGCGAATCGAGGGAATGGAAAATAAAAGGGAGTAAGAAAAAAGGCGGGCAAACGTTGTAATCGTTCCCTAATGCTTCTACGCTAACGAAAGTCTCTCCTCCACGTTCTCTTTCAGATACCCTGTCGCCATCGCTTCGCAAGCTAATGCAGCGGAAGTAGACTTTCAACTATATTACCTCTAATCGCATCGACGTTCCGCTTTGCACGTCGCTGCACCGTAATTTCGGGTTGAATTCTCGGTTTACAGGCTGACGTCCTTCTTCTATCTCCAATCGTTCGTATCCTGTCCTCTCGTTCGTAGCGCGAATTTCCGTTGTGGTCACGATAGGATCAAGAGCAACCGTTAGAAACACTCGTTGGTTTAAATAGACGCTCCGTGAGTGTTGTAAATACGACTGACGATGGATATCGTACACCTGAAACGAAATGAAAACTTTTTCATCAGTGAGCTATATTAAGATTCGAATAGAATTAGAAATGCGCGAATCGGTTTTTGGCAATTCTATTTCGAGATTATACTTTTTTTTTTATTTTTATTGTGGTTTTTTTTAAATTTGTCCTTATGGACATTTGATAAAGTATTATAACTTATTGGTGAGAAAAAAAAATAAAATAAAATAAAAATACATAGCATGTGGGTGGCTACCCCCAGCGGGGTGCCAGCTTCGTTTTTTCTAAGTTATGTCTTATTATCCGTCTTATTATCCAATCAGAAGCAATGTCTATTGCCCTCACTTTCCTAGCCAAAATTGTCATCAACAAATCCGATGGTTCCTTGCGCTAGACACACCCATCCTTAGCTTTCCTCTGCCACAGCATCGTCACCGAACTTCAATTATTTTCCGTCATCTTTTATGAGGTCTATTATATGTTTCCTTTTTAGTCTTCTTGCGATGTTTGTTGTGTTGCACGTTTCAGCTGCCAGCTGGTTCGGGTGTGTTTCTATTCTTACTCTGTATCTTGTTGCGAATCTGGTAATCTCTTCCTTGACCGTTGGTATTCCCAGGTCTTTCCGTATGTCCTCGTTTCTGATAGATTATACGTAAACTAAATGTTACGTCGGCCGGCTCTTTACCTAGACCAGGCCACACGTCGCGGGCAACCAGATGTCTTCGCATCCTTACCGCGTACCCTCAATAGTCTCAAGTACCCTCCATATATCTTAGGAATTTTCTAGTTAAGATCCTTCAGACCAAACGAATATTCTTTCACTGAATAGTTTATTGTCTACTACGGGAAGATACGGAAAAGTTCTCACGTTCAGTATCTTTCGTTAGCGACTTTCTCTCGAGGGCGGCTAAGACCCTTCCTAATCCACCAATCGTCTTATTATCCAATCAGAAGCAACGTCTATTGCCCTCACTTTCCTAGCCAAAATTGTCATCAACAAATCCGATGGTTCCTTGCGCTAGACACACCCATCCTTAGCTTTCCTCTGCCACAGCATCGTCACCGAACTTCAATGATTTTCCGTCCTTCGAACGGTCAACACCTTTGACCGGGTTTCCACCTTTAGATGAGTCACCTAATTAACTTATACATACGCACCAGCGTAACTATCTTCATCACAAAGTTGTTGGAATAAACTGTAACTTATAACTTGTTCTATCAGTGTCATATTCAATTTAACTACCTCTATTATCCTAACCGAAATAGGGGATCGATCATTTCGCGGCGTCGATTGTCTAATCGTAACGGGAATTTACGACCCCCATTGACGTGCTTCCTCGTAATCGCGTCTCTCCGCGAGTGAACGAAACACTAAATATTTTTTTCTTATTTATTTTATTTTATTTTGGTTATTTTACAATTTGTCCTTATGGACATTTGGTAAAGTGTTATATCTTGTTGGTGAAGAAAAAAAAATAAAAATAAAAAATAAATATAGCATGTGGGCGGCTACCCCCAGCGGGATGCCAGCTTCGTTTTTTTTTCTAAGTTATATCTTTTATGAGGTCTATTGGGTGTTTCCTTTTTAGTCTTCTTGCGATATTTGTTGTGTTGCACGTTTCAGCTGCCAGCTGGTTCGGGGGAACACTAAATATGCGCGTACGATCATGTGTTTGTCTATACAAGTCGTCTCACGTAATTAAAATAAAGTGCGAAATATTTTGTTTAGCTTTGTTATCTCGTATGATCGAAGGGAACGATTTATGAAAATGTACTTGTACTTAAAGGGTTGAACATAGTGTAGTAAGCACGCACGAACGGTGATTAAGAATCTGCAAGTTGTAGTTGACTTCGTGAACCTGATGTCTGATTAGTATTTCAAGAGAACTGTCGCGCGATATCTCTGACAGTGTCCTGTTAGGTTGTTATTAATGTTACTACGTGTGATTTCTTGGATTGGAAACTTTGTATTATAGTTTCTTCGTGATAAATTATACTTTTACCAGGCAAGTCCGGAAGAGTTACAGCGTAGATTTCAGCTGTCTTGTTTGATTCGCGTGCCGTATGAAATATGAAATTATCACAAGGTACCTTTTCGTGTTTCGTAACTTATAGGAAGATTGGAATATCATTTATGACGAAGTATAATGTAAATATTCTGCGCTTAAACACGATAGGAAAAATATACCGACCGGAGGTATATCGTTGAGATGTTTTCAATACCAATTTCTTCAAAGTTGAAAAGTAGCTGATATATTTACGAGATTTTGTAAAAAAACAAAGAATTGTCTTTTTACATTTTACATTATTCTGTAAAAAAAAAAAAAACAAAGGGAAGCAAATGTTTAGAAGTGTTGAAGTGGTCGCCACTTCTAAGAAAATTCTACATTTGGTCTTCAGTTTTCTCAAACACTGATGTCATCGACAGCGAATAGACAAAATACTGCGTCGAAGGCAAACCATAAGCGGTACACATGCAACGTTGGCTACAGGGCTTTTCAGTCACAGGGTAACACTGCTAGCGTGCGGATCTGGACCAGCTCGTATTGTATTCCGAACTCTGTACTTACACTTTAATATTCAAAATATATATATATTCTACCTTACAATTTATCCACGCGTTCCTTTGTATTCACATACATCCAATAACCTTAACAAGGAGGATAATGCAAAATTAAATAGAAGTTGCTATAGAATAAAAGTTGTATAGAATAAAAGTTGCTTGCTTATAAGAAATTGTTTTAATTTAAATGAGCAAATAGAATTTGTATATTTTAAAATTACTCTTCTAAAAAATATGACTCATGCATACGAGTATCTATATTATTCTTACTTCTACTTGTACCTTTATACAGCGTGCTCATACAGTATTATTTTTACGTATTTCTTAAACATCAATTCCAACTTACAAATATAGTATCATTTGAATAATAGTATCATACCTACTCCAGTAACAAAATAACGCGTTATTAACACTGTCAGGTACAATGAATTCTCTATCAGTGATACAGACGAAATGGATAATTCAATAGTGCTCGAATATTGCATGCTACAATGTGATACTGGCATCACGTGTAGTTTAAATTAAGCAAAAAGACAATAAATCAGTTTTAGGTCCAATAACGTTTTGATTCGAAAACCGATATAACTCCCCGATATAACTTAACGATGTTCGTAAAATAGGTTTCAGTTAGATACCTTGGCAATCTGTGCCTCGTTTGCATACTGATAATAAATGGTTAATTGTCATCATAAGTTAGAATATATCTACAACTGTAATAGATTTCCACAGTAACGCATGGTAACACTAGTTGATCGTGACTCTAACGATTAATAGATTCAGATAATTACTCTTACACATGACGTTTTCGTGTATGAAATATCGCTTTGCTTAACTATATTTTATTCTTATTAGATTTATTCTAATTTTAAGTCTGTCTTACATATTTATTTCTCAAACTTTATTTTGTAATACACTTGTATAGTTTATCGTTTCTTTTGTTTGTTGTTTATTATTCCTATTAATATATTCTTATCTATTGAGTATTTTGTACATAATTAATATTCCCATAATGCAAATATCGATGGTTAATACGCATGCCTGTTATTGATAAACAGATTTTGTTTAAATATTATTTATATATTTATTTATATGCTACGAATTTGTTTAGAGTGGAAGAAATATTGATTCGTACTAGTCAAAAGTGATTATGACTAATTTAAAAAAATATCCTGTTCCGTGCCAGCGTGAATCAGTACTTTTAGTTGGTTTAACACTGCTGTGTTGATATTTAAAAATATAAAAGTTGCGACTAAATAAAAATAATTAATGCAAAGTAAATTTTTAGAAGAGTTATAGAACTTTCCATCCGTAGAATGGATTTATTCCAGCTTTCGGCTTTTTGCCTAAATTATGCTCTATAATACCTGGAATTAATATGTATTTTCTTGAGCGACGCCGTCGCCTTGACAGCGTTCTTGAACGGCACGTTTGAAAAAGTTCTGCGTATACATCGAATATTAATGTCCAGACAAGCTCCGCGTGTATGAACATAAGAAGATTCTAAAATTCATGAAAATTCATCGACGTATGCAAGGATAAGTGAGAGAATGAAAAAAGGAAAAGAGGGAAAGAATGAATTTCGCATAAAACGCGTGTTCTGCTTTACACAGAAAAAGTGGGGAAAAAAGTGTTCATCGAATTAATACGATGCGATGGAATGAAATAATTAACATCGAGATGAGCAGATATGTTAATTATGCAAAATGATTACAATTTATCCTTTTCGTTTAAATCGCTCTACATAAAATAACGTTAAAATATGAAACTATTGTTATTATCGTGGCATTAAATCGGAGTTATATAGTATAATAAATTTTGTTTCGTTTAAATATATTCAACTTTAATTTAAACATTATCACAAAATTCATCGTTATTTATATCGTGGATCGTAGATTCTCACTGAAATTTTTCGCAATGAATATTATCACTTATTCACAGTTCTTATCAATAAAATTAATTCAAAAAAATGTGGTAATAAATTATTTATGCATGCTTAATCATAATAGTGATCGATAAATTATTAAAATAATAGTTCGATATATATTATTTTATTATGAAGATTACCAAGTTTTATACCTTGTTTTTGAACAAAAAGCAATAGATTATATGAAAGAGTCAATTATATAACATTTTCTGCAGCAAATGTAGGTTCTATGAAACGTTGTAACATAATTTTATTTTGTTATAATTATAAAATGTAATTAATCATATATCATAAAAAATTTTCTGTACATGTGCAAAATAGATTTAGCGCGCTTTAATATCTAAATGAAATTTTATACAGATGTCATAAATTACATTTCTATATTACAAAGTTTTATCATTAAATTCTATTAGTATATAATGAATTTAAAATTATAAAATACGGAAGATAATCGTGTCAAAAATATACAATTTTACGAGTTATATTATTATTTTGTTAAGGTGTTTGTAACATATACATAGATATTCTCCTGTAATTCTCATACGGTGAAATAATTGCCCCGAAGGGAGCTGAGTTTGCGTACACTGAAATGACGAAAGTTCTTTCTAAAGTGGCAAAGTTTTATTCATCAGGAAGTTGGCTAACTTTGCAAGCAATTATGAAGCAGCAAAAATAAATGGATCGAAGACTATTCTCGATTTTATAATCAACCAACTGCGAAATATCTAAAGATTTTTTATACAACCGCAACGATCAAGCATCGATTGTTTCCAGCTTGTGTAAATGCAATACTTTCGCTTTAGAAAAACAAAAGTAAAGATCTAGTTTAGTCAACTTCATTGTTAATAGTGCAATATTCAACACTGTGCCTTTTGTTTGTATTTAAAATAAATTCAATGAAAATTAGATTAAAATAGATATTGGGAGATTGATAACAAACGAGAAAATATATCAGGCGATAAAACTTGATTAAATCTTTGTTCAGAGAAACGAAGTAGGAAAGTGCTTATTATGTGCTATAACATCTTTTTTCTACACACATTCCATCTATTTCTTTTATTATGACGAATTCTCTGCTTTCTTAAAAACAAGAGAGAAAGAAACTTGGACGTTATATATTCGCGAAATATTATATTACATTCCTTGTTACTTCGGAATTTGGGAAACGTTCACCAAGCATTTAATCCGTTTACAAAAATTTCGGCAGTTAGATATCTTCCCATGAAATCTTTTACCAAAAGCGGAGTCCAAAATTTATGATTTAACAAATCATTTAAAAATTTACACATATAACTTTAGCAGGAATTACTTTTCTGTTAACGAGGCAATGCTATACATTGAGTCCGATATATGCACTTTAGATATTATTGCAATTTTTAAATTTATAACGTATATCAATATTTCTACGTGGTTTATTCTCACGAGCATGCATCTCAAGCTATAGATCTTCCTTAACTACTTCTGTTAACAGAACCTATCGATTCTCAATAACCAATAAGTTACTTAAACCAATTTACGCTGAACATATTTTGATCTAGCATACCTTAAAATGACCAAGACAAATGGTTCAAAAAGCTATTAGGACACTTATATTAATTTATAGGAATCTTTTATGTGCGCCATACAAAACATTTTGAAACATTTTGAAATTTCATTAGCACTGTGATATGATACGACTGTCATAATTATATGGATAAAGTTTAAAAGAAATATGAAAATGTGCACGACAGCTACGACATATTTATTAAAAACGTAAATTTCACAGAAAGCACAAAAGTATCTTAAAAGCCAATTTTCTTGTCTATTAATGAACTTATACTTGTTTATATATTTCGGACGACTCGAGCTGTATACTATGACTACTTCGCTTACTTATATATTTTATATATTTCTGCATAGTGTGTGGATTCTTTAAATTTTTCCACTTTTAAAACATTTAAAACATTTTGAAACATTTTGAAATTTCATTAGCACTGTGATAAGATACGACTGTCATAATTATATCGATGAAGTTTAAAAGAAATATGAAAATGTGCACGACAGCTACGACATATTTATTGAAAACGTAAATTTCATAGAAAGCACAAAAGTATCTTAAAAGCCAATTTGTCTATTAATGAACTTAAACATGTTTATATATTTCGGACGACTCGAGCTGTATACTATGACTACTTCGCTTACTTATATATTTTATATATTTCTGCACAGTATGTGGATTCTTTAAATTTTTCCACTTTTAAAACATTTAAAACATTTTGAAACATTTTGAAATTTCATTAGCACTGTGATATGATACGACTGTCATAATTATATCGATAAAGTTTAAAAGAAATATGAAAATGTGTACGACATATTTATTGAAAACGTAAATTTCATAGAAAGCACAAAAGTATCTTAAAAGCCAATTTTCTTGTCTATTGATGAACTTATACTTGTTTATATATTTCGGACGACTCGAGCTGTATACTATGACTACTTCGCTTACTTATATATTTTATATATTTCTGCATAGTATGTGGATTCTTTAAATTTTTCCACTTTCAAAACATAAACATGTACAGTTTGATAATAGCCAACTCGTCCATTTATATTTCTTTCGCCACTCTTCGATGATCCAGGTACACAATCAAGTATTACTGTAAGAATCCAAGTCTTTTTATCATCATTTGATCACCGTATCGTTTCAAAGGTTTACGACGAGCAAGAGGTACTTTTATGGTAAAGGAAAACTTACCTCGTAAATCACAAATCACTGTATCGAGACGTTTCATCCTGTGGTGACACAGTTTCTTTTCATCAGTAAAATCCTTAAATCGAAGAATCTTATATGATATCTGGTTTCCAGTGCTCTCACACGTAGAAACAAACTCTATAACTTTGGAATAAATTAGTGTCTGGAGATCGATTATTTCATCGGGATGTCTCCTTCTTTCATTTATTTCGAGGCGGGATACTCAGACTAGACCTATCTTCCATTTGTTTCATTCGAAGTTTTTACATTGTTCTTTTTCAGAGTTATTTTCCAGGGCAGCTGACGTTGAAATTAGTATGGATGAAATGTTGAGGACAAGGTCGTCCCGTTTTCTTTGATATCTCCCTCGGTGTCTTCTTTGCATCAAACTTTATTTCGCTAGCCGCACTCCTTTCGTCGTTCGTTACTGTCCCTCGAGGAAACGGACGCGTTAAAGAAACAATCCGTGTTCCCGAAATTATTCTGAAATTATTTTACAACTATTTTAAGGCAGATCGATGGTATTTCTGTTTTTTAGATAAGACGTTACAATGGATTTTACAATGGTGACATTGTGTAATTTAATTTCTCGATTAAATATAGGACGATTGTTTCGCCATTTGATCTAAATTGTAATATCACACTGCAAATCACGCGTTCTCGTTCTTATTTTGCTAACATGTGTCTTGCGTTTTTCATCTTATTTTTTGATATCATTTTATTCTTACGTTCATCCACAGGACTCGCTAACAAAATTTGTACAGGAAGATCTTGAAATACCCTGTTAACCGCGTCGGCTTTGATACAAGGACGATGTTGGTCTCCGATAACAAATCACATATACCCACACAATGTTCTCGCCACAGCGTAATTGCGTTGCTTTTGATTGAATTAACGAATCGCCTTTCGAATCGCACGGCATCACCGCTGCAAAATTGTCGTGATGTTGTACCTCTAGCGGACTTAAATGATGACTAGGCAAGGAAGAACTTCATTCGCCATGGAGAAGACAGAAGAAACATAAACTATCCGCATGAAGGTGGTAGTACAGCTTAGCAATCCTCTCTCGCGATTTCTTCTACTTGCAATATTCTCTTCCTCCTTTGCATCTCGCCTGTTGCCGCTGATTTACGTAAAGATGCAAGAAAGGAAATGATCGTATTCTTTCAAGGCGGATAAACACGGAGCCTCGAACTCTTGCGTCTTGGGGATAATTCGTGCGGGACTGCAAATATCGTATGATAAGGAAACAAATTGTTGCGGTGAACGTTGGCAAGACTGGAAGCGTTCTCGGTGTTCTTCATCGCTCACATCTTGTTTCTGTACACCGTGGAAACCTTAGTCGATTTAATTACAAGCCCAGGCTGCTGTACCTGGAATTAGAGATGAAGATTTCCGAGTACGAAATAACGATTCTTGAAATTGAACGTGAACCGATTGCGATGTGCGTCACGGGGGCCTCATAAATTTCAAAGTTATATTCGAAGAACAGGAAGAATGTAAACCAATTAACATCGGAGAGAAAATTCGTGCGCTTAAAAACACGTGATATAATCTTAGGTTCGTACGTTATAGCATAGTAGAGGAAATAAAATTGCCGGGAGGGAAGAACAACGATATCGCGCACATAAAAAATTGGAGATTTTTTTTAAGATCGTTCCGTGTCTGGAAAACTTGTTTAAAAAAGCAAGTGTCAGGGTTTGAAATATATCACGTAGGTATGTTCCACGTGTGATCTCATCGTACGTGTTTCTTCGTAAATATAGGTGTAAGATAGAAAAAGATAGAAGAAACGTGATACGAAACGAAGCACAGAAATATGGAAACGGTAACGTTATACAGAAACAGTCCTGTCATTGGTAAAATAAAGAAAAAGGAGGAATGAGTCGATAGTTCAACGGTAACACAATCCAGGGTTGGTATCGAGATATCCAACGTCTTTTAAACACTTTCTTCTCGTATTACGTTTTTCCTCTTTTCGATGACCTACCAAGGATGTCAAGAATCTTCGCTTCTTTCTGTATCTTCCTCTTACGTTACTCTCGTAACAGAACATCGTTCGTGTAACATTTTGAATGCCGTTTTTGAATATCTCGCGTGTTAATTCTCGTCCTATCAAATGCGAAGTAAAGTTTGAAAAATATTTTGTTTCTAAAGCTATAATATGATATAATAGCGTCGTTAACCTCTCCGTATCCACGAGCTGATAACCAATAAGCCAGCCTCCATCGACCTAATCAAGCAAGATATTCCACGACCCAATTCATCGGGACCACAGAAAAACAGACAATAGACAGAGACAATGGAGCAGAAACAATAAAAGATCGCGCTAATAAGCCGACTTAACGATGCCTCTACCACGCTTTCGATTCTCGCGTGCGTGATCGTATCGCGATCGCACGAGCAAAGCGTGAAAGAGAACGGCACTCGTCAGACTGAATTTATCGGCAGGAGAAGTAAGCGAATAAATCGAAGCGGAGAAGGAATGAGCGAGAGCAAGCGCGTGTCAGACGCTGGTCGAACGATTTATTATTTTTCATCTGCTTTGCCAGCCACCTCTTTTCCCTCTCCTTGATACTTTATTATGCGAATTCGCCAAGAGAGCCTGGCTTCTGTCGCGAGAAGGACGAGTGCTGCGAATACCAAAAGTAAGGAGAGAGGGAATTAGAAAACGGGAGGGGAGAAGTTGCGCGAGCTTGCGCGCAGCTTTGCTGGTCGACGAACGAAACGAAAGCTTAAGGCTGAACCCGCTAGTCGGCGCTGGGCCACGCCACGCGAAGCGCCTTGTGGTTGCGGAACTTTGCTGAGAGGAGCTGCCAGCGCGGCAACCTCTCGATGCCTCTACGGCGGGCTAATGAAACCTCGAGAGCGCCGCGTTTCCGCCTGAAACTGCCCGCAGACTCGCGACACGCCAAACGTTCCAAAAGATGCGGTACCTCAAGAGAAAATGCCGTTGTCTCCAGCTGAAGATTCACCGTGACCACCAACGGCCGTGATCGTCGACCACCTGTCCGTCATCGATCAGATCGAACAAGTTTTTAAGAGGGTTGAAACATCGTTGAACGGCCGCTGAACGTCGATCAATTGTTTGTCGTTAATCGTTGTTACGACGAACCGACACCATCAAAGTTTGTTGTTTATCAAATTCAAGAAAAAAAACGTGAGCCAGTTTAGATAGTTTTGGTTATCGTTCTTATCGGGTCATTGTCGTCGAGGAAAGGAAGACAGTGTGACAAAGAGTGTCGTTCGGTCGAAGGTCGGGTTTCTAAAATTCTGGATTATGATCGACGAGCTTGTGGCGGGACCAATAGAACCGGAGGACGCGTTCTTGGATCCTGGTTCGACGAAGCAGTGCCGTCAGTCGTCGCAGAGAGATCAACGAAGTTGCGGCTTCCGGTGAGACCAAACGAACCATTCGATTTAAGAAGACGAAGGAAATTTCGAGTCATCGTTGGAACGAGTTTCGCGAATCAACATATCAAGTAGCAACGATTGACTGTGTAAAAAAAGTTTCGTAATCGTCGTTATCCTTAATCTTCGAAATGAGCTTTGGTAAACCTTGGAGACGCTCCTCTCAGTTTTGTCGGAGTAATTCGTGGCCTTGCAACGGGAGGATGCGACAGAAGGGCTGTTCTTTATTATTTTCCCCGGAGCCCCGACTGACATCTTTTTTCCAAGAACGTGTCATCCGTGACTCCTTCTAAACCCCATTCCAATCCATTACAATCATCCCCTCAGGCATACTAACGTAACTGAAGATTTCATTAGAAGAGCAAACGAAAAGAGAAGAAAAAATAAGAAAGAAAAAAAGAAAAAGGAGCTGGAGGGCGAAGAGGGAGGGAGAAAAAAGGAAGGAGAGCAGAGAATTACGGGTGGCGACGGGTTCGTTCCCCCCGTTGAACCAACTTAACGCAATAAAGTAAGCGTACTGTTGGCTGAGAAGAGAGTCGTCTTTGCAAGAAGACGAAGGAGATTCCTGAAGGCGGTGCGTGTCCCGCGGCAAAGTAAAAAGCCGGCCGCACCGTTTTCTTCCTAATTACGATATTATCGAGCACGCTGGTTGGCGGGTCCAAAAACGTAGAGTATTTTTAATACACACACACAGAGACAGGCGCGTGGCACGCGTTATATGTACGCGTGCGTGCCGTGTCCCAGGTGGCTGGTAATTAAGTGTAGAATTTAATCGACGTTTACCGTTTTAACCGTTTGAACAAGGGCGAAGAGGAAAAGACGACGAAGCGTGGTCCAACTTATGAATAGAAACCGATCTTTTCAACGTCGCGGTCCAACTAGTAGTGGCATAGTTTTATCGATCGTTTCCGTGCAATCCGTTCTTGTGTGTGTATGTACCTCGTGTGAATCGGCGAAACGCGTTATTTTTTACGATTCTATCGCCAAAAGTCTCGCGAATGAAACATAGAACGTGCTAGAGTTACGTACCTGTATCGTTAAGTATCCGTTCCGTTGACGAGTGTAGTTTGTATCTCGTCGTGAAATTGTCGCGCGCGACGAACGATTTAAACCGAATTGGCCACGAACTAGCTGCGTCTCTCTGATTTTTGATGCGAGAGAAACGAGAAAAGAGGGAGGAAATATAGAAAAAGACTGGTTATTCAAGACTGAACGTTTTACAAGCGTGGAAAGTCAGGAAAAAACGACAGAGTGACGTTGGTGAATTTGAAAAGTGTCTGCCCTCTGTCGATCGAGGAAAGGTGAAAATCGATGAAGAAACTCAGTATGTGTGATCGAACAAGGCATTAGCTATGACGACCTCGAGCAGATACAGCAGTTACAACTGTCTTACCAGCTGGGACAGCTATGACAGAATACCAAGGTAGTAGAATGATATTTTATATACGACGAGATTTTCCATTATGGAATTAGCTTGTTTGAAATGGCTCACACTTTTAAGCGAGACACATGATTCATGCCACAAGCATCCTATTCTCGTTGAAAACGATGCTTTCTCCGAGCTATCCGTGAATTATTGAAACGAGCGTTGCCTGGTTTAGCCTTGCCCATGTCGAGTTCTGCTTTTGCTGTTACAATTGCTGAATTGATTAATATGTATTTTATTTATGACAACAGGCAGCTCTGTTTTCTATGTACAAAATAATTCGCTTCTCGCTGCTTTTGTTAATACAGCGTGACTGATTGAGTTTTAACTGATAGCATATTAATTTTATTTACATATAATACACATAATATATGATTGTTACCTTATTTGCGACAATAGAGAGTATTAATTAGTACGTTTTTGTTCTCTGTAATTTTTAACAATATAAAGTTCTGGAACTGGAAGAATACTAATTTCGGTTACGAAATGAAATAGTTGCGAATACAAACGTATATTATAACGAAAAATATCTTAGAAACTTGTATTAAAATAAATTGGAGAACAATGTATAACCAAATTTTTCGATTGTAAATATACCATTTATCGGATGAAGTCATTGAATTTGTTGTCTTTCGGAATATATAATAAATAAACATTTGGAAATAAGGACCAGAGCAGAGAGAATTTTTTATCTACATATATCGAAATATTTTTGCTGAAAGTATACTTTTTAATAAAGCGAGAATATTAATACAAATATGAGATATTACCGAGATCTTTCCCCCGAAATGCAATGTATTCGTAGAATATCTATTACTTTCATAAATGTTAAGGTTATTGGATGTATGTGAATACAAAGGAACGCGTGGATAAATTGTAAGGTAGAAAATATATATATATTTATATTTTGAATATTAAAAAGTACAAAGTTTGGAATACAATATGAACTGGTCCAGATCCGCACGATAGCAGTGTTACTCTATGACTGAAAAACCCTGAAGCCAACGTTGCATGTATACCGTTTATGGTTTGCCTTCGACGCAGTCTTTTGTCTATGCACTGTCGATGGCTTCAGCGCTTGAGAAAACCAAAGACCAGGTATAGAGTTTTCTTAGAAGTGGCGACCACTTCAACAATAAATATTTTATTCCAACGTACAATAATGTTAATTCAGAAATAAACAATGCATATTTCACACGATCTATGGAAATATAAAAAAAGTATTCTTAAATACTGTTATCAAATGATCACTGTAGAAACTGAACGGTAGACAGCTTATTAATAAATTTTATTGGCTGAACAATTACTAAAAACTACAAGTATAATAAATAAATGAGAAACATGCAATCTTCAATCTTGTTAATGCACCGTGCGTGAATGTGTTCACTTTTTTCTATTTTTTCAAACGCGTCAAAATTTCATGCAAATACGATACGATACATTTGACCCAGGTGTGTTTCTTTCACCTTTCCAGGCAAGGAATGTAAATTAGCTCGTAGATTTTCACAGACACTTAGGTTTTATCGGGTACATTCTCGAATCTGACGCGCGGCTTAAGCAGGATTACATACTTTTTACGGTGGAACAATGCTAATTCAATTACAAAATAATCTGTTTCTCAATATAAAGTCGATAAAAGGACATCAGGGGCAAAAACGATGCATATATTTCGTTTTTAGGTAAGGACGATCGTGTCCTTTTCTTTTTCCTTCTTTTGATAACTCGAACAACGATTATGATAACAAAACGCACGGGAAATATAGTTTCATGCTATTTCATTGGAGAAAAGGAGATGACTCAGGACAACGTCCACGAAATTATCGTCGGAAATTGGCTATTGGAATAAAATTGCACGTGTATGTTCCATGTAAGCTAATGTAGTAAAGCGAAATTCAAAGTTCTGTAACTCTTTGGAATTTCAAGTAGCGAAGCACGTTTTAAAAGTTCTTTGATCGATTCTTCAATGATTTTCCGAAAAACACTCAGAAGTTTCTTCTGCTCGATCGCTTTCTACCTTTTGAACGTCGTTTAATGAACTTACATTTGTAACAAAGGTACAGAAATGAGTAGAAGAAAATGACAGAATAAAGTACGTTTATAAAGATTTTCTTTATAAAGGTTTCTTTTAACGTTCTCCAGATTTCTTGGAATATCGTGACTTTATAAATCGTTGCTCGGAGAATTTATAAAACTGATTATTTTATGACAAATACCAAGGAAGGAATTACGAATTAGAAGATAAATCAGTGTCAAATTTATACACAACTGCCACTGTAATAATTGTAAAGAGTAAAAAAGAAATGACCAACTTTGGACGATATAACCAATCCAAATTGGTCAATTTCATCGTCCCATTTCACTGTCTCGAATACAAATTGGATTTAAAACAATCTTCTTGCCATGAAGCAATTAATCATCTTGTTCGCCTCAAGCGTTGCGTTACGCTCGATCTCAGAAACAATTTTTTCTCGCAACTAACATCGAGTACGCAGGAGATATTGTACGTTTTTTCTCTCCTACAACGTCAACGATTCAATTGTTTTAGTCACGACAAATCAGTTATTCGATAGTTATACATGTTCAAAGTCTCGTTCAGATTAGTCAAGTTATTTGTATTCAAATTAGCCGAGTTAAAGTAACCTGGCTTCAAGCGAATATCGAATAGGAAACGAAAGAATCGATTATACACGCGTGTAAATTATTATGATATTAATTATAATGATATATTATCATCAGAAAAAATTGACTTGGTTTAGAAAGTCAATATTGGCAGGTACGAAATTGGACTGTTCCTTTTAAGTCAAAGGATAGTTAAAGTCGTCTCAATTTTACAGGAGAACACAGTCAGGTGAAACGACAAGTTTACATTAGTAAAACGTTCCAAATTACTTAAAGTCAACTGACTTGATTAATGAGAGTGAGAGTAGAAATTTTAAAGAATATTTTAAATTAAGTAAAAGGAAAATTTTATATTCATAAAGTATTTTAAATTAACGTTAAATTAAAGTCGACTAACTTGATTAACGAGGATGAGAGTAAAAATTTTGAAGAATATTTCAAGCCAAGTAAAATGACGTTACTTTGGTAAAGTGTTTGAAACTACGTAAATTCGACTGACTCAATTAACGAGGATAAGAATAGAAATTTGAAAGGATATTCCAAATTAAGGAAATAACGATGTAATAAAAAAATTAAGAGGTTTCAAATTACTCGAGATAGAGAAAATGAAGTTTTATATCCAAAAAAATCTGACGTGCTTCCAATATGGATTTCGATACACGATAGTTTAATCGACGACGAATTCAATTACCAATGATCCGTATTTTTATCGACAAGTCTCATTTCATTTTCAATCGCGTCGTTTTCGCAACCAATTTCCAGTCGCATGATTTTCGCGTTCGACTCCCATGTTTCTTCGTCGGTGAACTTCGTGGCGAAAACTTTGATAGAATCAATTCTTACAACAGCCGAATCGGGAGGTTCTCGAATATAATACTAGCATGAAGGATTTGTAAAGGAACTAGATACTCGTGTATATTGCAGTAGAAATAACAGTTGGGTGATAGAAGTTTGAAAAAGTAGATTGTAGTATTGAACATGTTCGATAGTTTGATTTTCCACGGAGAAGGTTTTGATTGTTCGTCAAACTACGATCAAAACATAGAAACTAGAAATTGTTGAAATGCAATGGTAAACTTTGTTTGAAGAAATCAAAAGTTTTTTCTATTCTATATTTATCCTTCATATTCTGTAATTTTCTATACTAAACTTATTAACATTCTATATTATTCGTTAGTATGCTATATTTCAATCTCTATATTTTTTATCAGTGCTGGGTTTTATCAGTGTACGAGAAATCTTTCTGTTCAGAAGCTTTCTGCGACCAGAAGGCGATAGGATATTTCTTAAAAAGTACCAATATCTAGAACTACAAATTAGATTACATGGACTGCATTGGTAGATGACGTGCAGTATCCATTAAAAAAGTAAAATCGTAATATAATTTGGTATTGGTGTTTATTGGAGTAAATTGTTAAGCCTCGCAACGATTAATCTCTGTTTGAAGAGAAAAGTGAGTCTTTGACAGGGGATGAATTCTAATAAGTTAGGGGTGGGGCTACCACAATTAATAATCGTCTTTCACGGTCTCCAGGTCAGTCTTATTGCCGCCTAACTTTTCAAGGCTTCCATTACAAAACGATAGCTGCGACCAGAAGGCGATAGGATATTTCTTAAAAAGTACCAATATCTAGAACTACAAATCAGATTACATGGACTGCATTGGTAGATGACGTGCAGTATCCATTAAAAAAGTAAAATCATAATATGATTCGGTATTGGTGTTTATTGGAGTAAATTGTTAAGCCTCGCAACGATTAATCTCTGTTTGAAGAGAAACGTGAGTCTTTGACAGGGGATGAATTCTAATAACTTAGGGGTGGGGCTACCACAATTAATAATCGTCTTTCACGGTCTCCAGGTCAGTCTTATTGCCGCCTAACTTTTCAAGGCTTCCATTACAAACCGATAGCTGCGACCAGAAGGCGATAGGATATTTCTTAAAAAGTACCAATATCTATGAATTACAAATTAGATTACATGGACTGCATTGATATATGACGTGCAGTATCCATTAAAAAAGTAAAATCATAATATGATTCGGTATTGGTGTTTATTGGAGTAAATTGTTAAGCCTCACAGCGATTAATCTCTGAAGAGAAAAGTGAGTCTTTGACAGGGGATGAATTCTAATAAGTTAGGGGTGGGGCTACCACAATTAATAATCGTCTTTCACGGTCTCCAGGTCAGTCTTATTGCCGCCTAACTTTTCAAGGCTTCCATTACAAAACGATAGCTGCGACCAGAAGGCGATAGGATATTTCTTAAAAAGTACCAATATCTAGAACTACAAATCAGATTACATGGACTGCATTGGTAGATGACGTGCAGTATCCATTAAAAAAGTAAAATCATAATATAATTTGGTATTGGTGTTTATTGGAGTAAATTGTTAAGCCTCGCAACGATTAATCTCTGTTTGAAGAGAAACGTGAGTCTTTGACAGGGGATGAATTCTAATAAGTTAGGGGTGGGGCTACCACAATTAATAATCGTCTTTCACGGTCTCCAGGTCAGTCTTATTGCCGCCTAACTTTTCAAGGCTTCCATTACAAACCGATAGCTGCGACCAGAAGGCGATAGGATATTTCTTAAAAAGTACCAATATCTAGATCTACAAATTAGATTACATGGACTGCATTGGTAGATGACGTGCAGTATCCATTAAAAAAGTAAAATCATAATATGATTCGGTATTGGTGTTTATTGGAGTAAATTGTTAAGCCTCACAGCGATTAATCTCTCTGTTTGAAGAGAAAAGTGAGTCTTTGACAGGGGATGAATTCTAATAACTTAGGGGTGGGGCTACTACAATTAATAATCGTCTTTCACGGTCTCCAGGTCAGTTTTGTTACCGTCTAACAATACTTTTCAAGGCTTCCATTACAAACTGAAAGATAACGTGTAATAGTACTAATTAAAATCTATTCGAATAAATTTAGTTTCGTAATCTCGACAATTTTCGAAATAATGCTAATATGAATTTCCATTCAAATACCACTAGATACGATATGAAATATGTAATTTCCGAATGCTATATTACTCGAACAAATGGCGCACATATGTGCACAGATCTAAATCGCAAGATTTCTGTTCCGCTTGCTGTCAGGAATATTATCTTCATTACCAGATATTTATGATGCATCGTACCACATTAGAAAGCTTCATGACGACCCTTTGTTATTACGTACCATAAATGCAATTCACTTTTTGAAACACTAACCATATAAAACGCTAACCATAGCTTGAAAAAAGGAAGTAATCAGAAGGTTTTAGAGTAAAATATAGATTTTTTTAAACAATAAGACAGCTTCGTAAGATTTGGAAATTACTGTGGCTAATTCGCATAAAAAATTTTAATTAGACAGAATTTTATTATGGAATTACATAAAGATCAACTAATTACTTTAGCTGTCTATCAAATTGTTTCGTACGAGACAGATAATATTTTCGTAAAATGTGTCTATAAATGTTCGAATACGTTTCGATCTACGTTATGACTTATTTTTTCTTCTAATAATTTAGTCATTTTTAAAGGGCTGAATTAGATGATTATGGAGACCAATACGTACCAGCATGATCCTCCTATACAGTGATCTTTATTAATATTCCAATACCACGATAGCTCAGTAATTATAAATCCCAATTATAAACTTATATATAGATCAACGTTTCTGTTCCACTTGCCTGGTGCCGTCAATAACCGCGAACACGAACGTATCGAATTTATTAAATTAAGATTCGTAAGAAACCTTATCTGCCTGTTCTGCAAAGATCGTATACGAAGCTCGAGTCGAGGATTTTCACGGTGCCTTGGACAATTGTGGGACAAGTGGTCGGTAAATATTTGATGCGCAATCCTAATTCTGAATTTGCGGGTTCGGCTAACTAAGGGCTCTGTGTATACGCGGCTCACCACTTGGCGCTAAATACATTGACACTGTGCTTAGATCGTTTCGCGTTTAATTTGAGTAAAATTCGCACATATCTTCTGCATGTGACTTGTAATTAAAACCTGGATCTCTATAAGAGATTTAGCATGTTAATAGGATTGCTTTGCAATTGCTTCTCCAATCTCTCGGTAAAGGTTAAGCCGATCGTAATGAAAATGCCTTAGAGGCAATGTTAATCAAATAATCTTATTATTATAACTTCCACTTAACTACCAAATCAAGATACAACCAACAACGTTATCATTCAAATTTAATATCACAGTCGTAAAGTCGGTCAAAGGATATTCCCTCTAATCTGAACAATTTCAAAATTATTATAGGCGATGAAATTCCAGAGATTCTTAACGTTCAACCCTTACGACCTTTCCATAGTCTTACATTTTTCAGAAAATAGTTTACGCGACCGATGACCCAAATCTGCTAATTGGTAATCAACGACGGTTTACGAGTTCTTTGCAAGCAACGAAACAACTGTGTGGCATTTACACGTATCCGTATATTCGTTCACGTGCCATAATTCCGTTCCTTGCGCGTTTATTCAATAGTGACATTTCACGTCTCTGGGAAACATTTCGAGCAAGGGACTCATTCTCATGACAGTATGAACTTACGAATCGATGTTTCACAACTCTAGAATTATATCAAGTAATTAGCGGCTATCGTTTGTAAAGCGTGTGTGGGTTCATCAAGTACGAGAAAATAATTTTGATCAGCTTCCTGGGAAGAATACTTCACGGTGCGCTATCTTGACGATGATTTGATAGAAATCGAACAACTTTTTCTCTCTTTGATGCCGTTTCCAAGTCTAATTAAATACCGATTAAACCTTTGTACGCTGTTGGAATTATACGCGAGAAGCTTGAGAATAAATATGAACGAAGAGAAACGATAAAAGGCTTGTTGAAAAGAATAAGGAAGCTGTGCGGTGTAATTAGTCCCGCGTCGCGTCTCAATTTTCGCGCTGGAAATTGACTCGTTACCAGCTCGAACGCTATGTTACTTTTTCAAC
This sequence comes from Bombus pascuorum, assembly GCF_905332965.1. Classification (NCBI taxonomy): domain Eukaryota; kingdom Metazoa; phylum Arthropoda; class Insecta; order Hymenoptera; family Apidae; genus Bombus; species Bombus pascuorum. The sequence goes on along the minus strand of NC_083488.1, from coordinate 32,869,208 downwards.
TTCTATTATCTAACTTTCATTCTTACGTGCTTCGTAGCTTGCGCAAATGCATTGTAGTTCGATTACGTGGCTTTCACGAGTTTAAAGGGCAACGAGAAGAATAAGAATATAATCAACGTAGGATTATACAATGCTGTTCTGAAGATAGAGATTAAAAATAAGTTAATGAACTAGTTTTAATACTATTTTTATTACGTCAATCGTTATTAAATTAACATTCAGGTTTCTTCGTGAAACTTAATATACGTGCAATTAATTAATACTTGGACGATGAAGATTGATTTAATTCTATCGCATAGATACAGATCGACGAGCTTCCATCAGGCAAGAGTTAAATATTATTGGACGCAGAGAAAAATTCCGCGCTTCTAGTTTCATAATCTATTATGCTAAAATTCAGATATTTCACGTCCTTGAACGTATCGATAATATATAAAACATAATTGCAAATACAATTACAGTTGATAAAGTATATGTTTAACATTGGATATTCTTTAGATCTCAGCTCAATGAAAATTCAATGACGTTTCGTTAGAAAGGAAAAAATGCTTTTCTATTTTCAATGGGAATATTACAATACGTGTAACATGTAAAAAACGATATCAGAGATTTTTCAAACGAGATTTTACCTTTAACGGGTCACAGTGATTGTAAGAAGTTTGAGAAAATGGGAAGAAAATATTTCTACTTTTGAAGGTTCGTTCACGAAGATACAAAAAGTATACAACTGAAAGCACACAATCTCTTCCTATATCTAATAAAAACATCTTAAATCGACAAAGCATACTGTCTATGTGGGATACAAATTAATAACATAATTAAACGTAGATTCGAACGTGGACACGATTTAATTATTGTCCGTAATTATTGTAAACGCAATGGATATCGATATTCTATTGGGGACGAGGGAAATGGACAATTGTTACTAGCGGTATAATAATATATCCATGGTACACTAGCAATTCGGTTATCTGTTATTAAGTTATAGCATTAAAGTTATGATTATTAAACTCCTAGCAGTAAGAAATAAAAATATTTTAAAGCGTTAATGATTCATTTGTTAAATAACACTCTTCAGGTTTAATATTTTATTCACCTAGTAACAGTATCGGTTAATCAAAATTCTTTTAATCATACCGATCACTAGACAAGCAAGATTAATTTCGAATCAAAGCGTACGATTCCATCGTCATTAATGACAGTGAATTATACCGTGCACGATTAAATGGATCGATAAGCAGAGCATCGTAATTATCATCATGGGCATAATATTACATCTATGGTTAGCTTATGGCTAGATTCGCTAATGGATTCAAAGGATACTGCGTTCTGATAATGTTACTTTAATCCTTATTATGATTTTTTCTATTATTTTATTTTATTCTAATTTAATGTTACTTAATCTCAATTCTATTTTCTATCAAAGATGATAACAATACGTGGCATGTGTATTGGAATTTCAATTTTTGTTATTGAAACAAACAACGAATAAAGTGTATTTAATCAGAAGCATTTGAAATTTTGAACATTTTACAACTCTTCGATAATATTGGAGAGCGTGTGAGCGAATTTCATACATAATAACATGAAATATAACTTTCAAATTCAAATTGTACGATGTTGGTGGGTTTGGCTGGCGGATCGCCTACTTGTCACCTCTGTTCTAATCCTACAATCGTGAAATTAAAATAAATGAATCGATCATTGTAAGCACGTTCAGCTCCGTTCATTAATCACACCACCCTCCATGATTCTTTTAATGAACCGAAAAATATTCTATCATTCTTGCTACTGTATCGATAAATAACGCGTGAATCAATTGATTCACTACCTTTTAAATTAACTGTTAGATTAATTTACACAGATAGCATATTAATTCGCGCTCGTATTAAACGTCAAGGATATCAATAAATTTACACCTCACCGCGTACGAAATTCAACAAATAGTAATAACAATCTATAAGCCCCAAAATAATTAATAACGTTATAATTGACCCGGCCTTATTACCAGTAAGCAAGCGGATCGCATTATCCGTGTTAGTTATTAAACCTTTGAACCAGCTTTCCGCGCTTAATTATTCGATTAACCTTCGAAAGACCTTAAGATAATCGAAGTAATTTAGAGGGTGTCTCAACAAAGAACTCCGTGTCCCAAGACGAATAATTGGACGACCAGTTGCTCTTATTCTTTATCGAATCACGTTTTAAGAAGGCCGCTGTCGCGTAGTTCTTTGACAAGACGCAAAGAGTATCCTCCAAAGAGTTAATAGAATTTCGATAGATTTCGAACACTATTGAGTGCATCTCGATGTTCTAGTCTGTTACGAGCTTCCGACAACATGCTAACGCAGTTAGAAAGTTACAATTCGGCCATTGATGGAAATTCGAAGCGATGAAATCGAAGACACTCGAGACTGGGAAGAAATAGTTGGCAAGATGGGCAAGTCGAGTGTAATTTTCAGTTGCAAATGTTGTTACCTATTCGATCGTTATATATTAATTTGGTACAAAGGTGAGAAAGGGAAATATTTCATAGCTTTTTATCTTAATTTACTTTAATCTAATTTAGTTGGTTTTTCAAATATATTCATATTGCATTTCCTATGTCGAATTTGAATAACAAGCATTAGGTCGTCCGAAAAGTTTCTTTCGTTTCATAAGGAAATAATGGATGCACAACATTTCCCGTTTTGTATTATTTTATCGAATCACGTATGATCCATTTTGTTCTATCGAAATAAAATCACAACGTTCGACAGATTAGATTTCATGTTTTTATAAAGATGCGTCGTTGTAAAAGACGTGTCTGTAGAAGGAAGACACATTTTATTAGGACAACCTAATAGAACATAAAAGATATAACTTAGAAAACACGAAGTTGGCACCCCGCTGGGGGTAGCCACCCACATGCTATATTTATTTTTATTTTATTTTTTATTACCAATGAGATATAACACTTTATCAAATGTCCTTCAGGACAAATTGTAAAAACCAAAATAAACTATAAAAAAAAAACCTAATAGAATGTAAATAGAAAGTTTGTCACTGTCGTGCAAGATTTTTCAGTGGTGTAGTTTGATGTTTAACGACTTACATTATCTTATAAAGTTATAAATTGTAGAATATTACTATTACTTAATATTATTATTGAATATTAATTAATGACTGGGTTAAATGCGTATTAGAGTTACTAGTGTGTGGATACATGTGTGTAAGCGTCCAGGCCTTAGTTAGGGCAAAAGACGATTGGCAGTGGTTTAGAAGCATCTGGGAAGGAGAGTCAGTTAGCAGTCGAGAAGTGCGGAGACGCGTGCAAGTGTGAATCGAAGAATATGTGAGAAATCCTTCTTGTAATAAATATATTATTATTTTAATATTACACCCCAGTGTATATTCAATGTTCCTTCAACATTATTTCGGCACCAAAGGTCCACAATTCTTAACAACTAGAATATTACTTAAAAGGTGACAACTAATGTTTTGTTATAATATTTGGTTAAGGAACATTCCACGTAATCCTTAATTATAGACCATTTGTCTGTGAGAGCAATCCAAATTGTTTTGACGACAGATTAGAATAAAGGTGAGAAAATTTTATTTTTAACCTTTTTAGATACATACTAGCGAATATATTCACTATGACAAAACTTTGCTAACCAGTGTTATTTTATATAAATTCTGGTAACGAGGAAATCCAAGCAAAAGCTTTTTGATTTATGGTTATTTGTACTTACGATCTTGCGCTGTAATTAAAATTTCTCGTTGTTATCAAATAATGAACTAATATAGTTGTATTATGCAACTACATGATCCAAGAATTTAATGCGAATAGAAAATTCAGAACCTAAGTTTTACGTCGAAATTACTTGAATATGTTACACGTGCAATATAAATGCTCCGAATCTCTAATTATAATTAAAGTATTATGATGGAAATACGTAGGAATATGGAATCAGTTTCTCGTTTTAATAAAGTCAACATGAGCTTTATCAAAGGCACCTGCATGTTTTTAATAACTGCAAAAATGAAATATTTCAAACTCACTAGCTTGATAATATAAAACATCTCTCATTCCTTCGTATCGTCTTTAACTATAAAAGGAAAATAAAGAAACAAAAGATAGAGAAAAATCTGAAATAGGAATTGCATTACGACATTTTTGATCTTTCTCCGAACTCTCGTTTTCTCTGACAACGATAAATAGAAAGAAACAAAATCGTGCAAGAAGCTTTATCCGCGGACTATCGTCGAACACCAACAATTATTAATCATCATTTTTTTACAGATTATTTTGATAATTCTTAAATAGGTTAATAACGTTTGAAAACTAATTACACCAGATTATGTCCTACCTTAAAACCATTCAATTCCTGTCTGAACTATTTTTTTATACAACGGACAGTTCGCCAGCAATTGGAATTTATTAAAAATTTTAGATTTAAATTAGATTAAAATTGGACGACGTATGCGTATGCGACATATTGTAGTGGAAGGAGTGAAATCTCTGCATATGGTTCCAATTCAATAGCTAGAAACTATGTAAATCTCCATTGCTTCGATCCTAATCGGTAAAAGCACGATCGCTTTCGTTCGAACAAAATGTCAACAGCAGCGATAAGTAGTGGTGTTTAAATTGGACTTGACATAACGAACGAGAGAGTAATCGCAAACTGTCGTTGTAAGGTGAACATAGTCGTTGAAACGTAGTTTCTCAGTTACATCCAATGCTTGACTTAATTAATTAAAGCTAACCCAGTCTCTATTGTTTCTGCGATTGTAAATACCATCGTAGCACAGTTTTCTTACGAAGCGAAACTGTAGGTAACCGCGCGAATGTAAAACGAGTCGTTTCTTGGTTGTTGTAACGCAAATCTCCAACTATCCAAATCAAACACTTGACTTTCAACCGAGATTTGCCTTCTCGTTTTCTGAAAACGTTCCATTCGATTTCACCTCTCGGAGAAGTATCCGGGTGAAGATGCAGGATTCTCAATAGCGATTTATTTTTCCCAGTCGCATAGATTCGTTAATTATCAGAGAATGTACAGGAGTGGAGAGAGGAAAAGTACGAAGAGGCTTCACCTTTTACTAGACACAAAGAGAAAAATTACTCGTTATGACGTTTATTTGAAGCTTATGGAACCGTGCAAAGGAAATTCTACAGCTTTCTCTTACGAAACAGAGTTCGTTGAAAGGAACCTTATCTTCTACGAGTTTGATATAAGTTTTAACGTTGTTTGGATAAAATACTCACAAAATGATTATTTATATACATTATGTATTGTATATACGTGTATTATATTATAATAGCGAACGAAGAAACCAAATAACTTCACACCAAGATAATTCTTAGCGCCCTGCTCATAGTAATACGATCCAACTGTAAAGTGGCCGGAGACTGGAAATTAGTTGAAAACGCGATGACTTCGTTCTCTTACTCTTTCGAGCGAAAGTGTCACACACTTAAGAGGACCATCCGCCCAGTAGTCCTGTTTTGCGGCCAAGTTTCAGGACATAAAAGATATAACCTAGAAGAAACGAAGCTGGCACCCCGCTGGGGGTAGCCACCCACAAGCTATATTTATTTTTATTTTATTTTTTTTCTTCACCAATAAGATATAACACTTTACCAAATGTCCATAAGGACAAATTGTAAAATAACCAAAATAAAATAAAAAAAAAAGTTTCAGGACAAAAATACAACACAAACAAGAATACTCAAAAGCTCCGCTCCCCTGCGGCTTGAATCCAAAAAACAAAAATAAACACAAAAACCGTAAAACCACGACACATAATATAGCATGGCTACGTCGTACCGTCGCGTATCCGTACTTTTGCCTAACACACTTTACTCAAATTCATTGTTTATTGTGAAGTTCAAAAATGTATCAAAAAAACAAAAAAACAAATCTTGGCAAAATAAACGATTTAAAATAAAAAAAAACCATCCGCTCAGTAACCAGATAGACCGAACACCCCGCATACCACGTCTGTTGAAACAATAACTAAAAGGGCCCCCTCCAAAGGGACTAGACTCTCGGTAGAAGGACCTTCCTAAACTAGCGCTAAGTCAGTCCGTTGTGGCATCTCGAGTCAGTCTGTCTTAACATTCCGAACCACGCTGATGTAACCGTCACTCTGTCAGATTTCTGCAATAAATCTCATTGTCGCATACGAAGTTCTATCTTCTTCACCCTATTCGTGAAAGAATCGTTTCGTTGGAACCGCGACGCGAGGATATCACCGGCGATCCGTTAACTTCGCGATCTTTTGTGTCTCCGACGTGACAAAAGCAACGCGTATCATCAAGCAATCGTAAGAAACGCAGTTAGTCGTGTTGATGGGAACTGAACGTGGCCGAATTCGGTTGAAACTAGGACCTGCTCGTGCACGAGTCTCTCGTAGTGACGTTGAAGGACTGGCACTGATCGAAATACCTTGTTCGTTTGCAATACCAGTAACCGACAAGTATTTCGACGGAAGTCGATGCCCAATCGCTTCCAGGCAACTGCTAATGAAACATGGTCGAACGTCGAGCAACTGTTGACCGTTGACTTTTCGAACGGAAATTGTATTGAAATTTCGAACAGTAAATTGATGATAGAAGTGACAATGATCAACCGGGCAGTGGACTCAACGTTTAATTGCCGGAGCGTTGGCGTGTGTCGCATCTAAGAGACTATATTGGTCTCGCGAGTCTTAATATATCGTGGTTCTGCTTTAATGCAATGGGAGTTGCTGGTTGTGTTTCGCCAATGGCGTGCTGCTATTCCGCAACGCCGTAATTGCTTCCTTCGTTGCTCGACCTTTCCTTAGTAGCTCTCGTACCACAACCGACTGGACAGATACACTTTTGACATGTCGCGAAGATGAGATTAGTAAGTGAGATGGATGCTTGGCATTTCAACGGGAGATTCGTGCTCTTGGTGGAATTTACATAAAAATGTCATGATATTTTGGGCTTAAAAAATGTTAGTCGTTGGATTTTATTTTAGAACTAACGGTGACGTAGCAAGTCATATTTTATTCTATGGAAGTCTGTCATATTTTTCATATGAAAGTAATTTTAAAATTCATACGTCATCGATTAATTTCATATTAACAAAATTGTCCTTCTATGTAATTTTGAGAACTAGATATATATTTTTCACCCTCATAACTTTTTATCGATTGCATCTTATAATATTAAAATTATAAAAGATGCTGAAATATTGCTTGTCTTGACAATTACAACCTTGGCTTTCGCAATAGTTTAATTATATTTTCGAGCTATAATTTTGTTTTGAACTAGTAATTTTGTTTTGAAACTACCCTTGTTTCTTCAACATCTTTTCTATCACAATTTTTATGTAATATTTGTAAATAAACCAACGTGAACTTTTGTTATGTAATTAATAATAATGGAAAATCAGATATTCTACCAGATAAATAATCTTCGTATGATCTTTAAATATGAACCAATACAATTTCGTTTTCCGATTGGAAAGTCGTTTTTGTACTTTTTCCGCTGCCCTTGTTGATCTACGGCCATTTAATATAAAATAGCATATGATGTAAAATAATGTAAAACACCTATATTTATTATTATTTCGTTTTATATTATCGAGTGCCTCTCGTATGGAATTGTTATTTCGCATATGTCAACAATACCAAACGATAAAAATACGTTGAAATATTTTAGACAAAATTCGATAAAAACATCAAACAGGAAATCCGATTATTTTATAAATTACTCGATGTAAACCGGAAATTTTATTACTCGCTGAACATAAATTTCGTGTATAGTGTTACCTATTACGCGTGTATTAAATCTGGAAGATGAAATATATATATCGTTTATTCCAGATTTATCCATTTTCTTTTGAAGAATATATTTCTGGTAATATGATCGCAAAAGTATTACGGCAAAAACGTAAGAAATTTCTTCTGCCGTTCCGCAATATTGTGTTGTTCGCAATAAAATAACGCAATCTTGTCATCCCCTATATATATGTACTCTTCTTAATTAAAAACTCACCGCATGCGTGTAACGACTGAAGCAGGGTGTGACAGAATATGTAGGAAATATTTACAGAATCGATTCTAAACATGGAAAACGATGAAAAAATTTGCGTTTCGTCATTTAGTGCTTTTCTTCTCCCATTCCCGATTGTACGATTAATTATACGATTCACCGTAGATTTTCCCAATCTGTGTCCTTTGTCCATTATCAAGAAAAAAAAAAGATGGACAGGAAAAGAATGAAACAAAGATAATCGGATAGCAATGAAAAACGTGGAAGCCTCGATAAGCTTTGATCTGACTACGGTGAACAAACAGGTTCGAAAAACATTGCTTAAAACACTGGAACTAACTATCAGAGCCGAGTAAAGCTTATCACTGTGAAACGGATGCAATCGTTTTTCAATTGGGATTATACGATCGTGTTTACACGCGCGACACTTCTCTGCCGTAGGATGTAATTTTCATCGAACGAACCGGCCAACCCTCCTTGAAATTCTATCAATCCCATTAATTACAATGTCAGGCGATTTATCCCCTCGTTATCGTAAGCATCGGTAACGAGCACTTGAAATTATGCCGCGATAATCGTATTCGTTCGAGGTTTTCGCTGGTTTTCGCAAATTTACGAGTTCATCCCACCTTTCTTTTTACCGTAGATCGTACTTACCCGGTTTTTAGGTTTACTATTTGGCTAAGGAAAAATAGGGTGAAAACGAAAGCTCGATGTTTTGTTCCGTCTGCGAAACCGACCACTATCGATCAAGTTAATTGTCGAGGCCTACCGTTTCACGGCGAAGGGGCCAGCAATCGCGATTAAGGGGTGAATGCCACGAAAGGGGCCTCGAAATGCTCAGCCACTGCCAGTTAAATGGTGACCTCGATAAAACTTGGAGTTGGAAGGACTCAGGCCTTTAGACAAATGATTCACTTCGTGGCAAGGAATGTACTGGACTTCGCCTGAAAAGGCTGCCTTGGGAATAATTTATGCATATTGTGATCGTAGCTCGTATGAATATTGGATGCATTTCAGAAATTAGTAATTCTACCATTTTTTAATGGGAATTCCAGTTCTTTGTTAGCTTTTAGATTTCCTAACATTTGTGTAATTGGTTCTTTGAAGTAACCAAATATAAGTACATTATGAGGAATGAAATATTAAGCTACTATGTTATAAGTGGATGACTATAATTGAAGCAACATAATACGTTGACAAGTAATAACGTAAGTCAATAAATGAATATAAGGCCTTATTTCCATGTCAATAAAATTACGTATTAATTTTGCCAAAAATTCATATCAAATGTACGTATCAAATACGCGTGAAACCAGAAGAATTTGAATTTTGAATTTGGAAGATGTAGTGGAAGGTCGTAGAGCTGAAAGTTTACTAATTTCTTCTTCAAACTTTAAGTAACAATCGAATAACTCGTCAATTTACCAAAATTTGGAAACGTATATACTCAAATAGCTGATTAACGAGAAAAAAGATTTACTTTATAAAAATACAAGTGTCAAGGAAGAATGTTTCATAACTGGAATACTAACTATAACTCGGAATTGTTCCAAGAATCGTTGTCATAACGTGAAAAAGGAGACGCACGGAACCCATTAGGGGAAAGAAAAATGAACTTCATTTCCTCGATGCTCGTCCTCGAAACGCATTTCCGTCACATGCAGAAATATCGTTATAACCACGCTGGATAATCCTGTTCCGTGCGGTATCGTATTTCCTGTTAAGCAAATGATCTTATGACTGGCATCATTTGAGTGGATATTTAACCTGGTAATAGCCGATGGGCCGGGTCTAAGTGTTCTTCCCTGCATGTCCTTTTACGTGCTTTTACACGCTATTTTTCTCCTCGCATCAAGCAATTAATTTACAAGAAGCGGCTCATTTATAACGCCATCAGTGTGTATAAGGAATTTTTATTTTATTCGAGAAAAAAGTTTTCATTTCTCTGATCTTCTTTTTTCCAATATTTAATTTATTTTGCGAATTTTCTTTTTAACAAGTATAGGTAAGAGCGTTTCCAATCGAAGAATGTATTTTATTTACAGGGCGTTTAATTTTCTTCTTGTTCCTAAGTATTTTCTGTTCAAAGATTAAATATCTGTAAAATATAGAAAAGATTACAATAATTGGTAATCGTTGTACGTATGATCTCTTTTTTTACGTAGACAGTTCGTTTGTCTGCGATTTAACTTACAGTTCACTCGTCTGCGCGACTCGACAAATGTAATTTGTTCTTTTTTCCGATAACGTAGTAATAATGGTTGAGCTGCCGCGAATCTTCGAAGGAAAGATAAAGCGATTCATTTTTGCTTCGAATACGGAAAGCTCGATAAGATCACCTCACCTGTTGCGACCACGTAAGTGAAATTATCGGTCGACGTCTAAACCTTCTTTAAACGAATTAGATTCCTAAAGCGATTTTAGCTCGCGTTTCTCTTGCCACGGGGAATCACGAAGTGAATCACGAAACGAATTCCGAGAAACGTTACCGGAAATACTGAAAGATTATTTAAAGTTAATATCGAAAGCAAGCTTCTCGCATGGCGTTATTCCAAGTTAATAAATGAAATGGAAATTAAAATAAAATTTGTTTAAAAATATTCTGAGTCGAGTCCTTTTTCTAAAAATATTAAGATAGTTTATTAAATGGCTGATAGATAATCTATCGAATAAAAGTTCAATATTGCAAGATTTATTTAAGAAAAATTTAGTAACAATCCTTTGCAGAAACGATTTTACATTTTCATTCGCTAACTGTTATAGCAGTAATAAAAATGATTTACGAATACTAAAGAAGCAAGGCAGAAAGCGGAATTGGAAGGTATTAAAATATCATAATAAACCGTCGCATACAACTCTTTCTTTTTTAGCTTTCGTAACAAGTCAGTCTGCGTTTGTTCATCGCGAGACAATTAAATTTTTTATTGTCAAGGAAAATTCGCTGCTTGAATCAACGAAATGAAATATTTCTCTGGCAGAACCTGCTAAATACGAGTGAAATACGTAAATAGATGCAGGACAATTCACAGTTTTGTATAATATCATTTCTTACCCGTCAAATATCCGAAGGTAACATATTCGTTATTATATCGTTGTGTTAGGATTGTATTGGTATTACAAATTTCTTATAAATTTAGTATAAAAATATTGCTTTGTGACGCGTGCAATGGAATTAATTTTGGTGAACAACTTGGAAAATATTAAATATACAAAAGGAATATAGTTTTTGCATGAGCAACTTTAAATATGAAAATGCATCTAGAGCAATTACCTGTATCATTTTTATACTTACCATGTTACTCGTTAAAAATTTGTTTTCCTTTTCTTATTGCTCTGTTACACTCGATGTACTCACTACGCCGTTTTGAAAATATATTAATTTATAAAAACTCGTTCACCCATATATTTGCATTTTAATCAACTGTAATATTCTTAGGGACAGCTTACATTTACTAATAAACATTTCATTCATAGTTAGCACTCGATTAAACCCTTTCTTGCCAGCAACGATGTTACCATAAAAAGGTATACTGTGCTATAAAAGTCTGCTATAAAATGTAACGTTATGCATCCCGTTGTAAAAGGTACATTTCATCTTGTCAGTCTGTAAAGTCTACCGGTCTCGGACGAAACATTTTAACTGGGGAGAATATTTTTAACTGTGTCCCTATCATTCTTCGTTACGATATATACGAATCCATATTTAATCTTCATAAATTTATATTAAATTATATTTTGCTAAATGGCATTTCTATTTCTGCTAGATAAAACAAATTTCGGCTTAGGCTCTACTCTTCTAATTGTATTCGTAAAAATATAAATTTCAGATATATCCTCTCTGACTGTCGTTCAATCAGTGCTTTAGTACTCAGTCAGCGCACTGATGAAACTTTTATATTCAAATCGTAATTCCGATTAAATTATCAAGCGCATAAACGAGAAGAGAATGTAAATTACTAATAACATCAGAGTACGGTAGCTACTCGATGAGAAATTGTTTGACAATTTTATGTTTTATCCTCTAATTAATGAGTTCCGTTACGAACAGCGAGAACAAAAATATTTCTGGGACACGGTACGAGCTCGCGAGGAACAGAGGTAACACTTGAGTGAATCTCTCAAAGGGAAATGGCTCGACAAATAACAAGTGCAATGGCTTTGTTCTGCTAACGAAGTCCATGAATCAAGCTACAATCCCAGCTATGACCTGTGTTCCGTGCTTCGGGTCTCGCACAATCTTAAATAATACACGCTTGGTAATTTGCTTTCCAACGACGATCGTTGGATGTATTCGGTTGCCAAAACATAATCTCGAATTTCTGCAGTACGTAATGTTGCTTTATCTTTCAACAATAAACATCGTGTCTAACTTACAACGACATATTCTCTATTACGTTCTCGCTGTTGACAATTTGGCAGATATAGTGATCGTTATTAATGTTTGCATATTTCGATGCGCGAAAGATGATTACCCTGTATATTTATTTGTAATAACGTTATTGAATGTTTTTCTTTATATGATACAATACTTGTTCTAGTTAATGGAAATGGAAATTATGTTCATTTAATGTACGTAAGATTTCGCGCAATAAGAAATGAACCAAACAATTGCGAAATTTAAAATCTTAAAAATATTCTGGTAATGAGTACATCAAATTTTTATCTTCACTTTGCTTAGATTTATTTTCGTAAATATTATCTACTAATACTGTTACGACCGATCGCGGAGAGACGCGGTCGCGAGGAAACGCGTCAGCGAGAGGCGTAAATTCTCGCTACGATTCTTGTAATCGACGCCGCGATATGGTCGCTGCCCCTGTTTCGATTAGGATAACAGGGGTGGTTCAATGAATTTAACACTGTATTAACAGGTTAAAATAAGATATATTTTCAACAACAAGGTAAATGGTTTTAAAGACGTCACAGCTTATTTTCGCGATAAATACAGTTAGTGGTTCGACTCGACTTCTGACAATTCTCGATATTTGCAGTATAAATGTTCGTATGAAACTTTGTAAATGCGACGGTTCAGATAGAATGTTCGGTTGAGACTGACTTAGATGCGACTGTTCAGAATGACTTTTTTTTTTTTTTTTTTTTAAATAGTTTATTTTGCCAAGATTTATTTTTTTATACATTTTTGAGATTCACAATAAACAATAAATTTGAGTATAGTGTGTTAGGCAAAAGTAGTGTGTTAGGTAAAAGTAGTGTGTTAGGCTACGGCGTAGCCATGCTGTATTATGTGTCGTGGATTTTTGGTTTTTGTGTTTATTTTTGTTTTTTGGATTTAAGTCGCAGTGGAGCGTGGTTTTTGTGTATTCTTGTTTGTGTTGTATTTTTGTCCTGAAACTTTTTTTTTTTTTATTTTATTTTGGTTATTTTACAATTTGTCCTTATGGACATTTGGTAAACTGTTATATCTTATTGGTGAAGAAAAAAAATAAAATAAAAATAAATATAGCTTGTGGGTGGCCAGCTTCGTTTCTTCTAGGTTATATCTTTTATGTCCTGAAACTTGGCCACAAAACAGGACTCTTCGGTATGTTCAGAATGACTGTTCGTTTTAGACTGACGATCTTAGACCGATTCTTTGTCTTTCGGGAAAACAACCCCCACCACCCTAGGATCACGCCACCGCACACGCCGATGATCACGTAGGCCGATTTCTTTATGAAAATAAACAAACCGCAGTCGACCTTTCTGGAGCTCGCGGCCAGGCGGCAACCATACTCTCGTTGATACATTGTATGTTTTGGTCGGGAAGGTGAGACTATGGGTATACGACGCCGGTGGACCGCGGGCGACGGTTAAAAAAACGACCCATAACAAACCTCGCGACGCAAAAGCATCCTACGTGACAAAACGAACGTTTCCGTAGTAACCAATAAGGATGGGTCCTTGAGATTATTGAAGGTGCGCCGTGATGAGGTGCGGACATATGGTTGCCAGTGTCATACACCTAAAAGGACCATCCGCTCAGTAACCAGATAGGCCGAACACCCCGCATATCGCGCCTGTTGAAACAATAACTAAACGAGCCCCCTCCAAAGGGACTACACTCTCAGCAGAAGGACCTTCCTGAACTAGCGTTAAGTCGGTCCGCTCTAGCATCTCGAATCAGTCTGTCTTAATATTCCGAACCACACTGTTGTAACCGTCACTCCGTCAGATTTCTACAGTAAATACATCGTTGTATACAAAGTCTATTTTCTTCACCCTGTTTGTGAAAGAATCGTTTCGTTCGAACCGCAACGCGAGGAGATTACCGGCGACCCGTTAATTCCGCTATCTTTTGTGCCTCCGACGTGACACCAGCCTGCCTCCGGTCGAGGAGAGTGTCACTCGACGCAACAAATACCTAAGAATATATTTCATATAGTTTACATTTTATTCAGTTAGCAAATTAAACGTCGCAAAGTTTCGTTTCGACGAACAAAATTTATTTAATTATCGGTTACTTCGCGAATTGTTAGTTGAAAACTCGAAATCGAGAGAACCGAATGCAAACATTTAATCATTCGTGACTTTGTTACTGAAATCGGATCTTGAAAGTAAATACGATTGCTCGTATGTGATAAATAATATTAAATACACACGCACATACATTTGATAATGTTTTGTGCGTCGTTGATTAAGTATTGTAAAATTCACTCGATTCTTTGACGGTTGGAAAGTTTTTGATAAAAATTGCGTACAAATTAGAATTTTGTCAACTTTCCTCTATTTTTATTCCATTTCTGTTCATTGTCGACGAGTTTGACAGCTCACGAAACACGCGTCGATACAAGCGTTTTGATTGTAGAATAGCGAAACGTGAAACATTTTCGAGGTGTATCGTACGACGTGTGAGTAAAAGTACCCTTTGATTTTGAGTGAAATAGAGGCAAATTTAAAAGAAAGAAATAACATTTCGCCAATAATTACACTCGCTTTTAGCGACGCTTCGATAAAGACAGTTGACCTCTTTAATTTATTCGGAAATTAATGAATAATCGAAAATCGACGTTCGATTAAATTTTATCGGTTGCTTTTTCAACGCGTTCCATGGACATAATAGCGAATGAAAGGGAGAAAATTGATGGATGAAACGAGCAACGATGTCATTGTTCTGCAATAAGACCACGGGGAAAGGATCTACTAAACCAGAGTTTAATTTTCAATTCGGAAGTTCGGATCGTCTTCGCTGAAACTCTTTAAAACCGTGGTGAATTTATTCGACAGTTTGGTTTAAGAAGTCCATATTCTCCGCTGCGGATTTGAAATCCGTAAAGATGGTATTTCAAGCGTGTTCAACCACTGTGAAAGAATTCATTCGAGAGAATCGATCATTTGAAAAGGATAAAGGTTACCCGAAATCACGACTAAAATTTCTAAAATCTACAAAAATTCGAAAACTCGACTTGCGATTTCAATTAACACGTTTTTTAAACGCGTCAACGGTTTGAAAATCCAACCCTTGTATTCAATCTATAGAAAAAGTACAAAGACTATCAATGAAATATTATTTCCTCCGCAAAAGCATCTTCTATTTAGAAGATTTCATTATCTTCAATTTAGAATTTTTCATTCGAACGCCAACAACAATGACCAGAAATAAATCCTTGTACGCGACGACGCGGATAATAAATCTCGGGAACGGCGAAAAGGCTTTAAGGACACGAACTATGATAAAAGAGTCTTCTCTTTAACCACAATTACCTAGCAGTGGCGACGGTCTAGCGAGCGTTATCACCACGAACGTTTATCTCGACAAGATCTTCGAAGTTCGGGTATTTTCATCCTCGCTTCAACTCTGGGACAACGCGTACCATTTTCTGGTTTATGGTGGTCTCAGAAGCGAACGAGCTCACGAGCCAACGTCGTTTTCCTCAGGATTTTGTTAGAACGCCTTCAGGCCAAAAAGATTTCGCTGGCAAAGCCGCGACGAAATTCCATGTTTCTGCCTCGACGTTCGCTTTTTCACCTTCGCAGATTCAGTTTCAAGCTTCTCCTACCCCGTTTCACGTTCGCCCCTGGTTGTTTCAGGAAAGTGGTCGACGAAGGACTACTCTGAGACCTTTCGGGGAATATCCGTGCTGGAAAACTATGTTCACAGGCTGCGAATTTTAATAATCTTATAAACTCTAATCTTATAGAGAAATTTAGCTAGCGCTCTTCACCGAATTTAATGTTATTTTCGACGTGAATGAAATTGCCTTTGCAGCTAAACACGTGTACACGAGACACAAGGAGTTGAGACACAGATTTTGCCAGCTTTGAGATCTGGCATTTTACCGAAGGATTTCAGATCCAAAGGAAAGACGTGAGGGGAATTTACGTAGACTCGTGTTACATTGTTGCAAATGAAACGAATGTTTTGTAAAACTTTGAACGTTTATAGCTGGGAATTTTTAGTCTATCTTTAATATTTCAAGTAATAGCGATAAATTCTCCCAAATGATTGTTAATCCGAACCATATATTAGTTAAATAATTTAATCAATTAGTCAGTTAGTAGAAAAAAAATTTAGCGCGATTGAATTTAGTTTAGTTAGTCACGCTTGAATTATAGGATAAAATTACCGCCGTGAAAAGAGAATGGGAGTTGGTCTATGCATATAGAAAGCAAAATTTACATACCCACACTGAAAGACGTGAATGATTTGCATGAAGAAATATTGCAATTCCAGTATTCCTGATTTCGAATAACGTTTTATCTTCAAACGTTCGAAACAATTCTTCGTCAATATGACAAATTGTTTTTAAAATACATCCGAAAAAGGGAAATTCTGTCGTACGACTACAAAAAATTTGGCACCATAAACATGTAATGTGATATAAAAATGGTATAAAGAAAAAAAGAAACTGTAAGTATATACCGATTAAATAAATCTGGTTGTCACGATCGAAATGATTAAATTTACACAAAATTCTTTCTACGGTCTCCAAATAGAAAACATCACGCGTAATCATCCAATACGTATTCTAATCGATCGTTTCATCGAAGTAAGATCGAAGGGTGGACTAAAAGGTAACTTTCAAATTCCAGCTTCTCCCAGATGTTCGCGCGTAACGTCGAACAAGTAATCGAAAGCCGGTGTTTTGCGTTTCCCTAACGCAACAGCCGCATCTTTCTCAAAGGCTGATCTCACGAGACTCGCAGGATTTTTCCAGACTGATGCTACTGGATAAGAAAACCCTATAGAGAGAAAGGGGAAACGAAGGGAAAAAAAAACGCGGCATGAAGCGAAAGCTCGCGTACCTCGCTACTACTTCTCGAGTCGAATCGAATCATGGCACCCGTGGGAAATAAGTTTTGGCCGATCATACATTGGCTCACGGTTGTCTGATCGGAAAATGCTTGAACTACTACGACGCCCTACCAGACAATTGCCACCCTTGGACAATCGTCTGGTCAGAATTTCTACTTATCAGGAAGTTTATTTCACGTTTCCTCTTACCGTTAGATAGTTGAAGGGTTATCAAACAAACCGTATATCAATGTTCAGGAGGAGATTGATAGATGGTAGTGTTATGTGTTCTTGACTGATATTTCATTTTCGTTAAGTTATTGCAGCGGATGATATATGTATTTTGATGATATATTATGATCTATGATGTTGGTTTAGTTTGAACTGGTGTTTGGACAGACGCGTAAGTATGCTTCGAGTTAAAGGGTATTAGAATATTTAACGAGTTCTCTTGCACAGTAATTTGCTGTAAGTCTTTGCTCTAGGACAACTCTCTCGTAGTTGCACAATTTTTTGACAGATATGACAATCAGGTTTTAAAATCGAGCTTGTAATTTGTAAAGTTTTTATAGAATTTTTATTAGTCGAAGAAGTTATTAACAGACTGCAAATTTGTATGGAAATTTATATTTTTGTGAACGCGACTAGAAATGATGAAACCTATAAGAAAACTTTGGTCGACTTCTAAATGCTATAACGCGCACTTTGCTTTAAGAAGAGACATTTTTATACCTCCATGAACAATTTTTGAAATTATTACCGTAGCAGAAAACAATCAAAAGCGTGGTATATTTGACAAGAAATTTTCAAATTTCATGTAGTAGCGAAAAAGATTTCCAATGAGTACGATCAAGTAACCCGAATTTCCGAGAACAGCCAGTAATACCAGAATTTAAGGTTTCAAACGTTATCATCCTTTTCCTCGACGTAATATTTAAATTTGCGATACAGTTCGCGGGCAGCCATGCGAATTTAAATTCATATCACACTTCTCTTTGCTACGTCTTAACGCAAGGAACAAAGTTGTCTTCTTCCTAAAATGTTAAGATTTTTTATTAATCTAGTCGACAACATTTTATTCTTAAGTTAATTAAATTGAACGCTCACGTTTAAAACATAGAAGAGTGCGAATAAAAGATTCGCAAAAATAAAAGATTTCCGTTGTTGGGAAAATTTATTCCAGCAAAAGAAGTAGAAAGCAATAATAATAAGGAGAGGATTTAAACGAAAGGTTGCGTACAATAGAGTTTCAGAAAAAGAAAGAAACATTTTCATAAAACTTTATACCTTGACAAGGAACGTACATATAAACGTCAAGTGCAACGAGTACGATAAAACAGTTGAATCTGGAGAAGAGTCCAGTTGCTTTTGTTTCTAGCTGGCAAGTTTATTTTCCTACATAAACGAAGTCGAGAACGGACACTAACTCGAACAGCTTTCCTTCGTCCTTGATCACTTAGCCTTCCAATTTTATCGCAACGTGAACGATACGTGGATAAAAACGTATGAAAGATTTTCTGATAGTTGCTAAATTCATCGTAAAAAATTAAACTTAATCAATCCATGCGACAATTTCTCCGTTGAAATAAAAAGATATGAAAGTGACATATGTGTCATGTTGATGTTTCTTGACACGCGAATATTAACTTAATAAGGTTTCGTAAAAATACAGGAATGAAATACAATACGCATATATTTGATTAGCCATTTAAATGAACGAAAATAGCTAATAAATATTGACAGAGAAATTGGCAAAAATAAACAATAAATATGAAGATTTATATCTTCATAATCCATATTTATATATATATTAATATATGCGGATAGACATGAAAGCATCGCACGTGATTTATCTGTACATTCCAGATCCGATAGAAATTGTTTAGCATTATTAAACGTTCCCTACGATCGTAACATCACGCTCCTCTTCCTTATAAACTGTTCCTTCGCGTTCGATCTACCAACCGAATCTTCCACCAACTTTATCACGTCACAAAATCCGAATCGACGTCATATAACGGCTTTGGTTCGAATCGCGTCATTCAACCTCGAGAAAATCCTTGATTCTAATTAATCGTATCTCTTCCCTCGATATAAAGTTCGAGCACGGTACAACGTTAAATAGAAACCAAAAATTTTCATATTCACCGTTATTTATTTTTGTTTTTGTTTGCCATATTCTCCCGAGTTTAGAGTTTAGAGCGGTGTTTTCTAACATTTTTAAGCCACTTAACCCCGTTTTGTAATAACCAAATAACTTGTCATCTCTTCCCATATGTATTTTTAAAAATCATTTTTAATCAGATATGTCAATTTACTTTAATGTAATATAGCTATATTTTATAATTTTTCTACTTTAATATTAAAAAGATACTTTTTATAATATAATATTAATTAATTAATAATAATATAATATTCTAATATTTTAAAAGCGTTTCTCTATGAACTTTCGAGCCTCCAAAGCTTCGAACTTGGTACGTTTCCGATGATCCTGCAATCAAACATAATATTGCGAAGGCAAAATCGTGAAATTTACAAAAGAGAACGCAACAGGTTTTATATTATCCTTTTACTTTTTATTTACCTTTAGATAGGAAGGTACATTTTAGTAATCTATACGTGCGCGTGTCATACGTATTTTTTAATTTATGCCCAAAGAAGTCGAATGTTAATTTTGGAAAAGTTAAAAACGCAAGAAAAGCGGCGGGAGGAACGTGTAAGGAACGTTGCGGAAGATCATGAACGAGTGCAGCGTGCGAATATATATATAAATGGAATACCTATCAACGTTGAGATAAGAAATATGAAACAGGTGTTGTATAAATAAAAGATCAGGGATCGACCGATTCTGAGATCGGATATATTTCAGCTTGAAACGATAAAAGCGACATATCGATATGTGAATATTTATTGCACATAACATTTATTCCACATAATATCGGGACATGGTCGATTTTAACAACGTATCGAATTTATTCCTGCTAATACGAATCGGTATTCGAACGACTGGCTTTCTTGAAATAATTGCAGATATTAAGATGACTTTTTAAATCACGCAACGAAATCGTTCAAACTTACACCATTAGAGGATATATTGAGTTTATCATTTTACTTCCAAAAAGGAGAACGCTAAGAAGGGAGAAGGAATATCGATGATCTGAATACGAGTAAACTTTATTTCGATATTCCAAATTGATACTCGAGTTTCAAATAATATAAGCAATATTTTCTCGTGTATTAATTCATAATTACGTACTAAACAACACCAGCTGGCTTAACATTAAAGATCCTTCGACACACTGAAATCTTTAATGAAAACACACGAGGAAGGAAAATCCAATATCCTCGCTATCAAAGCACAGGGAGTAGCTAAATTCCAAGGAAAATTGCATAAATATGAACGGAAGGAGAGGAGCGTGTTCGCACTGTCTTTCCCCGGAAGTTATTTGCTCGACGAATCGACGTCAATACAAGGGAAACAGGAGTCTCGACAGGCACTCGAGCGATCAAATGTCCTTCCGACATGCCCACCAGCTACATGGAAGGACTTTCCTGTTGGCTTCAGGGCGTGTTAGTGACGTGTGACGTCTAAATTCCTTCACTAAATTACCCAGACCACCGAAGCTTTCTCTTTGTGTCTTTCATCCTCTTCCTCTCTTCCGCTGTTCGTCCATCTTTCACTCTCTTCGTTTCTCTTCGTTCTCCTTCGTTCGTGTCTTCGTCTCTTCTTCTCTTCTTTCGGTTTCCTTTCTCTACCTCTTCCCTTTTTCTTCGTCAATAAAAGGTTGGCGGAATTCTCGCCATGGGAGCAGGAACAACCACTTGGCGGAAGTCGATCCGTCACGTCGGCTTTACGAAGCCCGTGCTTCGTAACTGAAACGCGGTTAATCTGTTAGAAAAGCAATTCTCAGAAGCGTGCGGTGCATCGAGTCAAGAAAACGTTGCGCCGCTCGTTCTTTCCTAAGCTCGATCGACGCCCCACTGTGGATTACTAAATCTGCTTGGGAACACGACGCTGAACGATTCATGGGTTCGTTTCCTTCTCTGCTGATCCTTCCTAGTCTTTCCTATATTTAGTCATTCAGTTCCCTCAGCGTCTAATGCTTCTTATAAATTTTACTGTAGATTAGGATTATCGTAGTTATCACGTAATCGTAGTCTTAGGTAGTTAAAATTCTATTAATTTAAAGGAAATTTTAAGCAGGGTATTTGCCAAATACTTGTTTTGTAAAATCAAATATTATACTATCGTTGTTATTACGTTATTTCGTATTTGACTTATTAATTTACAAAATATCAAAATTTTAAATTTCCAGCATTTCATACAGTTATAATTAGAACATAATGTTCTTAATTAGAATTTAATTATACAATGCGCTACACAGTATATTCGCATCACGTGAATGTAAAACTGGTTCAAGTCGTTATATTCCCATTATATTCGTATGAATATAGTAATGAAGTCGTTGTTACCAACTGGAAGAGTTCAAATATTATTTCTAAATAGCATAAACTGAAAATTACAGCAAACACGTACTAGAAATCATTTGGTATGCAAATTAAAATCTCCGCCCCTCCATTGTTCAAAGGAAACAAAGATTTATACAACGTAATGAAAGTACAGAAAAACTGTTAAAAAATTCACGAGTTCATTAATACCAGAAAGCAAGTTTCGTCGCGATTAAAGCGTCACATACGATATGTTTCATTTCGTCACGTTCCAATTAATCCTCCGCTCTTTCTCTTTTCCTCTTTTTTATTTCCCTTCCTCTTTCTTTTTTCCCTTAACAGCCTAACCGTTTGCCTAATGGTAACGAGCATTTCTAGCTAAAAATCTTGGTTTAGACACGCCACGATGTATATGCGCACGTGTATATGTAGGAAATCCTAGTTCCATATATTGTTCGAGTAAGAGCTCTCGAGGTGATGAGAGTCATTACAAAAGATGAGACGGTCGTCTAATTTTAGAATGAACCTCAGTCGTTTCTATGAGTCCACGTGACTGTAAAACAGGTATACGGACCAGATGCGACCTCAAATTAAAATTTTATCTCGCGATACTCGACGTATTTCATTCTACTCAAACATTGATCCACCGTATCATCGAGTTAAACGTTCGGAAGATGGTAAAACAAGCGGTTTTACTACATAATAGAATATTCTTCTATTATGTAAATGATTCGTATTAGTTTTTGTACGACGAGTAAAGTTGCTACAATAATTAATAAAGGGTTAATATTACAGTATTTCGTATTTGAAAATTTCATTGCTGGATCTTTTAAAATTCTCCACTAGATTCCGATAAATCAGAAACTAAAAATTCAGATTTCTTCCAAAAGTCAATGATCCGTATCTAAAAGTTAAAAAATAGAGAATCCAATAACGTCAAGTATGGAAAAATATATCTTGCAGAAATTTCGAATAATGATTTAATAGTAGAAAGTAGATTTAACAAGAAGCTAGTAAAAGATAATTTTATCAGAAAATAGAAGTGGAATACTTGCTGGTGGAAATATAGATGTGGTGAGCTCAAATCAGATTCGAACCGCATGCGGTACATTTACATCGATTTTAGACATTGAAAGGTGTGACGAGGTAACTAGAAACGTTTAACTCGGTTATCAAGCGGCGTGTCTAGCTTCAGTTTCCTCTTTGTTGGGACCATTCGTGACCAGTGTATCACCATGCTGCGGTTACGAATCAATATTGTCGACCTGTACCGCATTGTCACCACGTGTCTTTGCAATCAGTTGCTCGTTTTGTGCTTACTGCGTTCGCGGCTTTACAACTTTATCGTGCATTATACTATCACATCCGAACTATTGAAACAATCCGACGCAATTTTCTGTAACTAGTTGCCATAAATCCATTGTCCGTCGAAGAACAATGATCGTCTCGAGTTCAGCAACGATATTACTCGAACAAAAGTACAGTTGCTAAATAAGAGACTAAATTAGATCGCAATAATGAAAAATCTGCAACTTTTATTTATAATATCGGTTTTTAATACTTCAGGATTGATTTAGGTAAATTATTAATTTTATCAAGTCGTTAACACTTTATTATCATTATCGTAACTACCTTTAGTCAATCGTTATTAAAAGATGAATTAATTTAAAATAACAAGCATCGTTTCTAAGGAATTCATCTTATTTCTGCATTTTGGTTAAATCGAAATCATTAGAATCGGAAAATCGTATAAAATTATATTAATATCTCTGTGAAAATCGCAACTTTTATTTATAATAACGATTTTGAATACTTCAGGATTGATTTACGTAAATTATTAATTTTATCAAGTCGTTAACTCTTTATTATCATTATCGTAACTACCACTTTAATCAATCGCTATTAAAAGATGAATTAATTTAAAATAACAAGCATCGTTTCTAAGGAATTCATCTTATTTCTTCATTTTGATTAAATCGAAATCATTAGAATCGGAAAATCGTATAAAATTATATTAATATCTCTGTGAAAATCGCAACTTTTATTTATAATATCGATTTTGAATACTTCAGAATTGATTTACGTAAATTATTAATTTTATCAAGTCGTTAACTCTTTATTATCATTATCGTAACTACCACTTTAATCAATCGTTATTAAAAGATGAATTAATTTAAAATAACAAGCATCGTTTCTAAGGAATTCATCTTATTTCTGCATTTTGGTTAAATCGAAATCATTAGAATCGGAAAATCGTATAAAATTATATTAATATCTCTTTATATACTACCTGTGAAAATCATACGACATTTAGCACGGGATATATACGCTCATCTATAGACATGCGATATTAAAAGTCATTAAAAGGTTCGTTCACTTTTGTATTCGCGTTTAAAACCACGATACTTAAACGTCACTGTGAGTTTTACGAGTCTCGTAAATTGAAATTCTACGATCTGCACTATGTTAAAAGACATCCGATTGTCGAATAAACGTGTCACTCTCACACAAGTTATCGCGCGGTAATTTCATAAAAATTTAATAACCATTCTTCATAGCATTCGTCGTTCTATTGGAAATAACATTTTGCTGTGACCTTTCGATGCTGTTATTTGTACAAGTTCTTCGTGCAAGGAAATCTCTGTATTGAATCAAATCAGGAAATCATTCGATTACCTTTTTAATCTGCCTACATTGTGGAATTTACTCGGACTATTTAATTATTGAAACTTTTAATAATAACCTTCTTCGTGAATAGCTGGATTTAAAAATGATTATTTTAGCTGGTAATTAAATTCGTCGAGGGCTTAATGAACATAACATTCCTGCCAAAATACGCAAGGTCCGGTTAAGATCCATCTTGCATAGCACACTGAGCTATGTTCATTAAAACGCGAATGTGAATCGTTCGCGACGCGCCGATTCTTCGAGCTGGATTTCTTGCAGTTGATTTAGAAATATTTTAGTAAAGCAAGGAAGATTTTCTGAAATGTTTCCGTGATAAGAGAATAATTATGAATTTTCGGTGCTAGCAGAGATAGAAAATTAAAATAATTAAATATACTTAATTTTTAGAAAAGTATTCAAATTTTGATTTATGATAAAATAAAATAATTCCTAGCCGTAAATCATTTTTTGTATAAAATATCTCACTTCGTATTATTCTCGAAATTTTAATTACAACGGATAATCCATAATCTGGTTGTCGACGATTTTATTTTGCTGAAAGCATCGCGGGATTTATAATTGTAAGTTGTACGTAGAGATTAGAAGTGAAACAGAGTATAATAATCCCGTCTCCTATACAGCTTGACGCTTTTCTTCGCTATTTACCCTGAAAATCAGAGCAAACGTACATCAGTATAAATTACATTATCGTTAAAACTTAATATTATAATGCACCTATAATTCAGAATTATAATTATATCAACTAACAAGTAATCTAACAACTATAATATTCAATACTTTTCAAATATTCAAGTTTCAGATGTTTTAAAAACGTGCTCTGTCTGAAATTATTGTGCAAATACCGTGTCACATCTATGAAATAACATTTTACTAAAATTTCGATCCTTAACAGTAATTACGACGCATTAATTCCACTCATCTCCGTATTTTTGACGCAGTACGATTATTCGTCTATTGGACTTCTATAAGGCTGATTACGACGACTGAAATATATGTAAACTCCCTAGAGTTCACGTGGGATAGGGACTCTTTGTTTTACGGGTAGCACGACTTTTTGTCTCGCGGACAGAGCGACCCTCTTAGGGTTTTACGGACAACCATTTTTGAGAGACACCCTTCTCGCAAACAGACGGACAGAGAGCAACATCAGAGACAGACAAGAGCACAGAATAACCATTTAAAATTTTGAAGACTGACGGGGAAAGATCGGTAGCTCAGGACGTTGAAAATCGATTCTCGGTTTTCAGGTAAACATTGTATAGAACTTGTCATTTCGCGTCTATGTAATTTATTGTTATTTATTGTTATAGTCAATTGTTGTTTATTTTTGTATTTTATCTAACTACTTTCACAATAAAACTCGATTTTCAGACTTCAGAATCGATCCCTGAATGATCCCAAGATGATCTTACATATGTACTCGGATTTAATAAAAGTAGGTGAAGAACACCTTCGTGCTGTCTTCTGTGCACATCGATGTCATCGAATTCACGTAACCATGGATGATGTTACACCACGAGGCTTAGCATAGGCCGTATTTCTAATCATCGCTCGCGGTCCTACAGCGTCGCAGACAGATCGTCTTATCTGCCCAACGGAAAATATAGCGGCAAACGCATATTTGTCATCAAGCGTCGAGCTCTAGAAACGTCGATTTCGGCCGGTTATTTCATCCACACAAAGAAGGTGGCATACGCGATTGTTGAGATATGTATAATCTTTCGTGCTGGACTGGGTTAAATGCGTGTTAGAGTTACTTGTATGTGAGTATCAGTGTGTGGATACATGTTGTAAGCGTCGATGAGCGCGTCCAGGCCTGAGTTGAGACAAAGGACGATTGGCAGTTGTTAAGAAGCATCCAGAAGAGTCGGTTAGTCGTCGTCGAGTGTAGAGAAAGTGAGGAGACGCGTCCAAGTGTGTATCGAAGAATATGTGAGAGATCCTTCATGTAATAAATGTATTATTATTTAAATATTACATCCCAGTGTATAGTCAATGTTCATTCAACATTATTTCGGCACCAAAGATCCACAATTCTTAACAGCGATTGTAACATCAACCACATCTCAGTCCGCATCGGGGACCAGGCTTCGGAACCGATGGGCTGATGGAAATAAAGATGTGGCGGCACTCGGCGACAATGTATGTCTCCGAATGTTCGAGAATGCGTAACAAACGCGTGGATAGTGGGGATATCGAGGGATGACAAAGATAAATCAGATTCCGCCGAAAGTAGTTGCAAGAGCTTCAGTCTTGAAAAGTCGCGTCTGGAGTTCAGAAGTGAATTGTAGTTAGTGTAAACCAAGTGCTAAGAAATAAATTCTCTCTTTTTATTCCTTTAGTTTTATCTTTTATTTTTCTTCGATATCTCTTTTTTATTTCACGTGACATGATCATAGGCGCGACCGGTGGCGTGACCCGAGCGTAGTGGAGGTCGTCTCCCCGAGAAGACAAAGAAACGATCGAAGGGCGATCAGTCTTTTTTGAAGATTCTAACTGCATACATCGAGAGGTCTGACGAATAAAGTCGCTAAGTCTAACGAATATATCGAGAGATATCACGAAGTCGAGTCGAGTTTCTGTAATACACTAACTGTATTTATCGCTAAATAATTTGTGACATTTTTATTATTATAAAATTTATTGTTAAATATACAAGCTATATTAACCTGTTAATACAGTGTTAAATTCATTAACTACCGAAACAGGGGAACGACTAATTCGTGGTGTCGATTATACGATATACGTTTCCTCGCGACCGCGTCTCCGCGAACGGTCGTAACAGATGATTATATTGAAATTAATTGCGTGCGACAGTTTCACGTTATCTTCTGTATTAAGTTTATCGTGACCAGCTTCGTGTTTCAGTTTTCTGGGTCGGTCGATCCACGCGAGCCAATGGTCTTCGATCGAATTTTCATAAAGCTTGTATCGGTGCAATTGTCACGTTTCATGTCGATGCCCGGTATCCAACGAACCAAGTGTCTTCGATCGATTACATTTGCTCGTATGCGTTGCTTCTATTTACACTAAAGTTCCATTAAAAAACAAACGCGCGATGAATAGATCGACCGTCTCCACCAGCTTAATTTTATTTCGCCCTGGTTCGTTGCACTTTGTCGTATTTCGTTAGCCACCTTCGAAGCAGTCTTTACGAACGAAGAAGAAAACCATTTATATTTTTTTCGTATGAAGAAAGTAATTTTTTAGGATTTTTTATAGTTACAATTATATTTTTTGAAATATTGATGCAAAAATATATAAACAAAAAATTTCATGTAAATTTATGTGTAGGAGGATTAAGCATGAGATGCTGTATGAAAAGTTGATACTGTACCTAAACTGTACGGCAAAAATGGAGAGTACGTAATTAAAATTGTCGATGAATTATATTTTAGGGAATATCGTTGTATCATCGAGAATTATGCTTTAGAAAATCTGTTGTATAAATGTGAAACTTCACTTAGATATAATTTTAAAATTACTATATGAACCAATTTTGAACATAGATTTTGAAACATTGAGTTTATGGCGGGTAGAATGTCAAATAACGTAAAATTATTATATAAGTGTAGATTAACGAAAATATATGATGTAAAATAAAAAATATGTGTTAAATCATTGCTGCGATATTTAACTTATTTGACATTCTACCTGCCATAAACTCAATGTTTCAAAATCGATGTTCAAAATTGGTTTATATAGTAATTTTGGAATTATTAAATTACTATATTAAATCATTGCTGCGATATTTAACTTGGCTGCGACACAGCTCTCATATTTTCCTCAGAATCGCAATTTCACAGGGTACATATTTTTAAGAAACTTCTATGCAGGTCGATAAACATTCGTGATGAGTTTAATATCGTAGGACACGGACCTAGAAAATCTGTCTCGAGACAGACCCCAGTTTATTGCATAACGCGGCAATAGACCCCAAGAGCGTCTGACAAACTGTATCATAGGTTTATTTGTATTCGTGAATATCACGTAGATTTATTCACGTAGATTATTTTCTTATTTCTTGATTCCTTGATAAATTTTAATCTATCAAAACGTGCCCAATTTTTATCAAATTTCTGTTCCCTTGTCTTAAACTTTGACAATTTTAAGTTTCAATGTCTAACTGTATATTTTGAAAACCTTTTCTATTCGTCAAAGTAGAATTGTAATTTTTCTCTTTTATTGTGATAATTTCAATCTGCACGAAAAATTATTTTGCAGTAAACAAATTATTATCACAATTGAGAGGCTTGTAACAAATACACAGACAAAATGTTCAACCTCTTAAACAATAATACGTTCCAAATTTTTATTAATTCAAAAGAATTATTTCAAAAAATATTATAAAAAATATAGTATATCTTGATTCATAGACAGATTATTCCTTTGCTTTTCCAGAAAGCAACAAACGTAAACAAGGTTCGTGTTTTACTTTTCGTTTTTGATCGTATTTGTTAGAAATATCTTTACCTTTGTGCACAACCACTGGGTTGCTTTGAAGCACGCGTAATCTAAAAATCCACATTTCCCAACCGTCACGGTTACACAGTCGATGGTCAGGAAACTTTTTCAATGTTACGTATACCATTCCCGTATCTGTAGGGAAGTAAGTATAACGCTAGCATATGATCGATCAAAGGAGTAAAAATGTTTTACGGTCGCTTAGATATTTTCACGGCGCATACATTTTGAAGGTGTGAAATGCGCGTAGCTTCGATCATTCAAGTTATGCATTTCTATGGAATGTCACCGTACTGCAGTTTCCATATCGATCATTTTTGCCCGACAAGTTTAGAAAAGGCATATGAATTGATAAAATGTTGTATAAAAACTGGAACACACAACGTCACTGCCAGAAACCGATTCTAAAAATGAAAAAGAAAAATGACCGAAATTACGTCCATTGCTAAAAACGTTGATAAAGCAATTAGATTCGGATTTTATTCATTTTTTAACAAGCATATGTCAACGGTAAATGTCTCGTTACTTTTTTATACATTTAAATTAACTTCAGGTCGTACTAGCGAAATTAAGAAATTTCAAAGTTTTCTACGATACACGATACGCACGTACAAATTTTCTATAGTACCTACGTGTACAGATACATTCGTGAATCATTTTATCAATGTCTATAGAAAGATATTGAAAATGATTGAAAACGAAACTCCAATATCGACCTCCATAAATTGTCGTTAACTGGTCGTATCAGTCCCATAATGCTACCCACTCGATCGCTTGGCGTATTTCATTGAAGGTATATATAGACGAACAGTATTTCGCGATAGTTGTTGCAATGGCGTAGAGAACGTCTCATCTTAATAACAACGAAGCATTACCATTATTGTGTAACGCTTACGACACCCACTTGCGGCCATCCTCCAGCCTACTATTTTATTTGCACACGACAGGGTGAAACGACGATCGACCACGCCAGCACACGCAATCTGCGAACACGCATGATACCAACTGACGACGTTTCTCTCCTTTTTTAGTTCTCTCTCCGTGCAATAGTCGCGCAGATAACACGATGAAGATAACGGGCTGCTATTTCCGTAATTGGGTCTGCGAGGGAATGCGACACGACCCGATTGTACATACGTTCGACGAAGCAATGCGACAAAAGAAACGTTGAAAGGGGAGGAATAACGGGAAAACACGTCAACGAAGAAATTATCGAAGAAAAATTGCCTGTAATTCCGATCGTGTGAATGTTATGCGTATTGGAAACTTTATCGCGTAAATCAAGATTGGAGCCGGCTTCACGATCCTTTCAAGCCAGTGCTTCCCAATCTTCTTTCAATCTCGACTCCCTTTTGTGATAGTTCCGGGTAGGTTCCATTTCTTCGATTGTATTTATAAAAATACGAATTTCCATAAACATCTGTAATCCATTTATAATATTTTTTGGAACGTCTATTCTACGATAATTTATCGATTAATAATATTAATAAATTGACAATAATATTTCGTCCAATAGGATAAACATCAGCATTCCCGTCGTGGTATCGTATATTATTTATCGTATATCTTATTCGTTTGTACGTTCGTTCCTTTTATTTAGTTGAGCAATAGAAACATTGGAGAACAAATCAAACGATGAAAAATTGTATCTACTTCCAACTAGGTCTACTTCGAACTCTAGATGTAGCGTAGGTTCTACATTAAATGACACGATGGCAAATGATGGCAAAAAGTGAACGAAGATATCACCAAATTTAGAAGATCGATTATTATGTCAAAAATAGAAATTTTTGTTTGATTGCCAGAGTTAACGCCGTGCGTTGTAAATTGAGCTTAACTAGCACTTTAAAGGGCCAATTAAATGGTCAATTGCAGAGTACATCTGCTATTAGATGTTTGATATCTATTTAAAAGTGTAACTCTGTGGATAATGATTACGATGGACGATGTCAGTTGACGTAAAAAAGAAATCATTACAAATGGTAGCTGTCTTATTGCTAGATCGATACATTGCATTACTCGGCAAAGTAGGCCTTTTTCTAGTGCTTTCCTTCTGTAAAATATTTATCGTTGTCTGGTTTGTAACTATGCATACGTGATACGGCATAGCTAATTTTCGATTCTTCCTCTGAAACTTTTTTTTTGTATATAGCACTGTTAGATATATATACTTTTAAAGGAAACTTCAGGTAATCGTTACGAAAAAATTTAACATAAAACTTAGAATTATAATGCTTATAAGCATTATAATTCTTTGATAAGTATATACCCATAAAAGTGACAGCCGTAAAAAGTTGGTTCGTATCTCTGTTATTCTCAAGGTTCGCGCGACGATATTTTGTTGAACAGCCAAGATTTTTCACAGTTTTCTTCGTCGCAGCTTACGTTCAACTGGATTTGCACAAGGTATTACTTCTATATCCGCCCTACACATAAATTTCCCGATAACACCAAATGATCTTAAGTTAAAATCTAAGTTTTAACGTAATCTAAAACAAAAGTCGCGTATTTCGCTTAAATTATTAACTTGGATTAAAGCTTAAATCAAAAGTTGTACAATTTATATCAACTTGTTGCGGTGTGACATCTTGCTAATTAATTTCTTTCATAGAAACAACGTATTCGTATGAGACAACTTCTTATATCGTTTCCCACGGTTTTACGTGCTATAAATTGTTACCCTTCGTACATTTTATAACAACGTTTTAATACTATTATCAAACATTAGCATCGCAAAATATCTTAATCGGAAGAAGCGAATTGACGCAAAACTATTTTTCCGCGTGTTGCAATATCGTAAACCCTTGACATTTAAATACTGGGCCAGAGTTTCGTGGGAGGGAAATAATCTCCTTAATGAAATTGGTCCATCGAATTTATACGCCTTTATCTTGTCACGTTATTTCAGTTCTGTTGACTTTAATTAACAATTGTGCACGAAACTTCGTACGATAAAATCCTTAAATAATCCACCAATTTATTTCTATGGTTATATTAAGTAATCGATTAGCTTGCAGATAAGAAATTTGAATTTACGTATTCGATAAATTTATGCATATACAAATCGCGAACTGCCAAGTAAAGTAAAACCTGCAACATCTTTTATTAAAATACTATACACACGATCAATTTAATATTAATCCATTCTGCGATATGTTCGTTTGTATCATTCATGCATTTCCAATAATTCATGCCGTGTCTAATCCCTTCTACGTCCACATATGCGTTCGATCGGCACATAAATTATATTCGTACGTGATCGTAACAAACGGCTGCGTAAACTATCCATTTCTCATCGAAATGCAATAAAGAGACTAAGAATAGAGAGAAATGCGTCGAGGAAAGCTGGAACGAAGTTCGCTGTGAAACTATAATTCAGTCAATGCAGTGCAAGGTTGCGGAGTTTTATTTATCTGTATTGACATGTTGCTAGTTTCTATTTATAGAACGTGAAGACACACGTATATAATTAACCTATACGAGACAAACGCTGAATGCACATTCGCAGAAAAGAATAATCGCCCTACTGAAAAATTAATCGCGTGAGTCGTTACGGTCGATCGTGTCGTACTTTCATTTCTTCCGCCCTTTACTTTTCGATCATTAGAAATATATTTGTCGATTTTGATGGTTGTTAATCCTTTGATCGTTATAAACAGAAAGCGAAAATTTTTAATACAAAACTTTATTTATTAAATTAAATTTTATATTATATAGATATGAAAAGATACGATAAAAGATCGTACGATACTCACGCTGCTATCAGATTATCATTGCAATATTATGTCTTTCATTTTATACATATGCCATTTGTGAGTCATCCACATTTTCAACTTATACACATATTATTCATAGGTGTTCATATATTATTCAAAATTCTGTGGTCTCACGTCTTTTAGCTCGTTAAACGATCGATATTTTTGAATTTATTCGATGCATCGAGGATAAGCAACTATCCTTTCTCTTTCATTAAGCAATTTAGATCTCTACGAAGAGATCATTCTGCGAAGCATTATACGTTATCCAGCAAATTATAATTTCAAATACAATATAATTACATTTACAATACATCATTTTCGTATACTGTTAGGATACAATTTTTAAAAAACGATTAAGTAATATTATATATAGTTAAAGATTTGAAACGAAACTATCGAGACATTGTTACACGATAAATCTTCTTTGTTGAGCTACGTAAATAACAGTTTTATTCGATTTCCATTGATATCTGTCACTAACTTTTCTTACGTTATTCAACTCGGTTGCCTGTCTTCGCATCTTAGAAGCTCTTTGTTTATATTAGGTTGTCCAAAAAGTTTCTTTCGTTTAATGAGGAAATAATAGACGCACAACGTTTTTGTTTTATATTATTTTGTCGAATTACGTACGATCTATTTTATTCTGTCGAGATAAACACCGCGATATTTCACAGACTTGGTTTCACGTTTGTACGAAGGTGCACTGTTGTAAAAAACATGTTTACGGAAGGAACACACTTTCTGGACGATCTAATACTGTTTTCTCTTAAATTTAGTTCCTGATCAAGATCGTTCACACGTTACAATTTGCCCGTTTGCAAAGTTTTCACGCGTATAAAAGTTTGATGAATGCAATTCGACGGTCGACTGCATGCTGTTTCTGCCAGCGAATCGCGTGAACAATCGTTTATCCGGCGGACACGACACCGAAACGTGTAAATTCAGCGCGCGATATAATTTAATCATGAGAAACGTGTGGATATCGGAACATGATATTTTATATCTGGATAAAACGTCTCTTTGTGTACCGATCGTTTAATTGCATAACTGAATCTTGTGTCCCGTACATTCGTCGTGTGCGAACGTTGATTTCCGCCGATTAACAGTCATGTTCATTCAGCTCTATTTGTGCAGAATCGCGCGGTGGAAAAATATTTTCACGGGTATCTGAAAGTGTACCTTTTCCCCGGTTTTGTTTTCACGTTCGTTGATTTCATTTCACCGAACAATGTTTGCAGAAAGATTTTCCATCGTCAGGTATACGGTAAATTAATTTCTGTCGATTTAATCGTTTGACATATCGTTTGTAGAATATTTCGACTTTTACCGTTTCAACCCTTTGATGTCTCAACTATACGCGTAACCTTCTTTCATCGCAAATTTTCTTCCACATATTTAGAAACAAATAAAATAACATGTATTTCTATAAAGGTGGCAGCGAATATTTTGACTTCTCCTCTTTACTTCCTCAACGGATGGAAGACGAGACGGAAATAGAATGTGGCGAATTAATATCGTCATTGCTAAATATTTGCGTAGGCGAGAGCAAATCGATACATTGCTGGGGGGATAACATCGAAGGGAGCAACATAGCTAGAAACTTACTAATTGCAAGTCCTCGGCAAATTCCCAAAAGATGAAACATCGTTTAATTGACAATAGGATGGACGTTCTGTTAATAATTCGACTGTTCTTAATCTAAAAATGGCACGATGGATTGTACCGTAAACTAATACGACTTTCGTACGTAATAGAAATTTTGTTTCAACTTATTTTTAGACCTTCACCCAATAAGGATCAAGCAACAGATTTATCATCATACTTTGAGTTTTATAAAATTGTAGAAATGTGTAAGAAAGAGTGGTGAAAATTGAGCATATCTTTAGGCTTTCGTTCAATAGGCGTAATGTTAATTGTTAGAATGCAAATAATGTGTTGAGTTGGCAACTAAGTGATTGCGAATTTTGTCATTAGGTGGTATCGACAAATCACTTAATTGTCACCTCAATAATTCAAGAGAAAAAATTTGCAAATAAATAAAATGTTACGTTTTACGCGAAGGACAATGCTGGCTATGGAAGTTATATTTTTTACTAGAAATATTTTATACAATTTCGTGCACAAATGTGAAACTAATAAGTTTGACATTTGAATATGATTTTGCACGCGTATCAAATTGTAGTAAACCACTTGTTGCATTGTTTATACGGAAGATTTAATTTACATTTTTATGGGGCAAATAAATAAATTTCATGAAAAATAACAAAATGAATTTTTATGGCATGCTAAAGACGAATAGATTCCATGAAATATTGCCAGACATTTTAACACGTTCACAGATATTTATCTGCGAAGCAAGTTAAAGCTGAAATAATAACAAAAGTATTAAATTTTCATTTTTATCACTGTTTCATTTTAATCAATTTCAGTTTTAGGTCACTCAAAGAGTTCACTGACAAATACAATAACACAAGTGAGCAAATAAATATTCAGTCAGTCCATCATAGAACAATTTAATTAATTAAATAAAAAACGACTATATGGTAATGACTTACTCTTAGTCTTTTTTTTTTCGCTTATTCTGTCATCCATATTTTTATAATCTTCTTTTTCATATAGGTCACCGGAATAGTTTACTACCATCAACGTAATAAAAAATGTTCAAGTTGTAAATTCTCATATATAGAAATGCTAATTTTTAATATATTTTTTCCGCTTTAAATAACTTATCGTTTTACGTGCTATCCTCACACATCGAGGTCATCTGCCTGTTTCATGATTCTATATTAACACTTGATTGGTCTGGCGCATCAATTGGTGCCATAACTGAAGAGGCTTCGCGTGAAATAATTACATTGCGATCTGTGAATATCAAAAGCGTTTAAGTCTTTGTGCAGAATTGCACAACTGCAATGTTCTAGGAAATACGTGATATCGTTCTACTATGATAACGTAAAATCTGTTTCTTACGTCACTTTTACCGATGAAAAGTGAAACAGAAAGAAAGGTTGCTGTTTAAACAAATTTGGAATAATTTATAATCTTTCTACTTTACAAAAGGAGACATTCCTTTTACAAATTTTCGCTGTAAGAATACGTTAACATTTCTGGTTGATCAAATGCTAAAAATTCTTAGAATGTCAAAGAGTTAAACTTCCTGTTCTCGACAGGGACAAGTCATCCAACCTTTACGTTTCCATTGTTCACGAAGCTTATTCTTAGCTTTACTCGCAACCACGCAGAATTTAATTCCCCTATGCAAACACAGCACCGATTCCAAACCACAAATCAAATCCCCAAATTACTACAACCACGTGGAACAACAGCAGTAAAATTGCTGGCCGATCCTCGAATGTAGTTTGTCGAAGTTGCTCGCATCCTTGGAGCGTTGCTCGCAGCGATGGTCAGCAGAGTACACGAGGGTAACGTCGTTACTCAATCGAAACGGTACACGGTGAACGGAAAGTTGTCGCATAGTGGGTCATTCCCAGGCGATCGATGTTACTGCAGGTAGAAGCGATCGACGGCTAAACAAGCTACGAGCATACGGTTCGCAGGTTGCATAATTCATGCAGCGCCACGATATGGGATAGGATGCTCAGTCGGCGTGTACCGCGGAACCACGGTCGTTCGAATTTCCTGTCGATACATAAAAGCATTTACGATCGTCAGGTGGCTCGTAAATATCGCCGCGGGACGCGTATGACGTATCGTCCATCGACTGCACCCTACCGATTCGAGATATCGGCAAGAAACGTTGAACGGTAGGATGGAACGCCGATCGATATTCCAGGGAATTGAATGGAGTTTGTTAATACGATGGCCTGCGATTGATTTCGTCGATTTCGTGATCAGCCAGGGTGGAGAGAGCACAGACTACTCACCGATAGCACGGAAGAACATGGAATTGATAGCTTTCAGGAAAATCGAGAAAACTTTATTAATCACGCGACTCTTTCTATTTGCAGATAAGCGCGATTGTGGTTTTAAAATTTCAACGGACCCACTTCGAGTCACGTGACTAAGGTACCTTCACAGGTGAAATTTTCATACACCTTCAATTATTTCTCTCTTATATACGCTAATTAATATTAACCATTGTACTTATACGATATCCAATGGCCGGTTGCCAAAGATAAGATCAGGGACCAGATTTAGATTAAAGAGTTTCATCTGACGTATTTTATTTTTCATATGAGAATATCAGTATTTCGACATGTCTAAATTTAGCGTTAATACACGTGTATCGAGTAAATTTTCAAGATATTTTTTTCTCCAAAACAAGGCCTCGAATGCAGAAAATTTATTCTACATTTTCCATTTATTCTTCTTTATGACAAATTATTATGCCACCAGTTACCGAACATCCTGTGTATTGACGATAATTTGAGAATGTCCAAATACTTATGGACGATAGGATCGGATACTTGTACGTAAGGATTGCGAGCGATGCTTTCGAGGAAAGACGGAACATCGAGCGGCAGCTTACGAGTCGTGACGTCCCATCTATCCGACGCGACGGTAGCGCGGCTTATGCGGTAGTTTGCGTGACGTGCCCCGATGTACAGCGTTCCTTTACCTCGGGGGTATTAGCAACCGTTAGCGCGACGACTTTACGGGCCGTTAATACCTGGCGAATCTTACGTGCAACCAGGGAAAGCCGGGTTATTACCACGATGTTGCACGAAACCTTTCTATCTCTCTCTTTCTCTTACACCGTTCTTCGCCCCCACTGTTACAGGCTACGTAAAAGCACTGCGGAACAGCGAGCCGCGCTTTTGAGTTTATCGAGAATCCGTCCGTTACGGGAGCAACGTCTTTTCGGTCGGAGATTATTATGCAACGTGTCGTTTAGAATAACAAATTTAGGTTAAAAGCTACTCCTCCTGGTGCAGGTAAAGCAAGACAAGGGAAAGATGTGATTGAGTTTTGCGAGTAAAATGAGTTGGGCAGTTTTATTAATTTTTATCCTTATTGATACAAAACAACAGAATTTAAAATTCTGATAAAATAAAAGGTTTTTTTTATTCGTATTACGAATTAATGTATTATTAAAATGAATGAAAATGAAACGCAGTGAGATCTATAAATTATAAATTTAATTGTGTTGCAGAGTACATAAAAGGTAACACCTGTAGACGCCTATGAGAATTACATTGTTAACTCTTAACTGATACGGTGAAATCAAATTTTAATGTCAACTTGTAATCATAAGATTTAACTTAATTAAAGATTAACGGGACTATGCGATATGCGTTCTTTAGAATAAAATTGTAACAATGTTTATAACATTCGTAGTATTTTGGAGGCTCGGAGTAACGGTTAAAGGTTAAGGGTATAGATAACTCGTAAATTGACTTTGTGACTGAGAATTTACGTGATTCATTGGTTTGGCTGTAACAGCTAATGGAATGAAATAACGTTTGATCGAAAGATTGTAGACTTGGACAAAATGAGAGTTTAGGAGAGGAGTTGAGCGATCGTCGAGGGCGGGAATAAACGGGCTGCATGCAAGTTCAGGAAATTGTCAAAAGACCGGTAGTTTTACGCTTCTGCCTGTACTTACAGTCACCGGAAATACATCTTCAACGAGAAAATCAAGATCTAAAAATAGCTCTCTAGGTAAAAGTTCTTTTGAAACTTGAAGCGTACATTTTTTGAAAGTTTGCGTTCTTCGTCCCACGCAAATGGAAAACTTCTGTTTCGTTAATTACATTCGTAATAATCTGAAGCTTCGTTAACGTATTAAATTAGTTTTAAGATTAGAAAATGTATTTTTTATAGAATTTTACTGTATGGAATTTTATTTATTTTTAAAGTAAAAACATTTTTAATCGGAGTTTTCAGAATGATACTTTTCCGTTGCTATAGTGACAATAGTCAAACCAAATAAACGGTTAATTGTTTTGTCGAATTCACCTGTCGAAACGCAGAAATTTATTTGTTTTAACATCAAAGTTTATGACTCGGCGACGCGTTTGTTAGTGACAGGTTTTGATTTTGAATAAATACGCGGAAATTCAAGTTCGCAGCCAAAAACGATAGCTGACTTTAAATGTCTTATTCATTTTCTATATTTAATCCATATATTTCAATGAAATATTCCGTTTCTTCCAAATATTATTTAACCATTAAAGATGCTGTAAAAATCTTTTTATTTGAGAAAAAGGAGCAATCCAATTAAAGTAGCGAATGCCAAGTTCGATTATATGTAATAAAATCTATTTTAATATTCTAATAGGAACTGAATCGTATGGTACTTACAAACCTGTAAAACATAATATATCGCTGATAAATTCCACTACGTAATACTACGTTACATAGTAATACGAAAAGCTCATTGTTGTGTCTTTTTGAAAGTGCAGTCAGACTAAGTATCCTCGTGCCCGGTAATGAGCAACAAACGTCATATAAACCGTGAAATTACTGTCAGCAGAGAATTCAAAGACTAATGAAAATGAGTTTCTAGAAATTTCTGTGGTCGAATAAATGTGAATAGTGTTGAACAGGCGAACAGTGGGATCGTCATTGTGTTTCGAACATCGCGTGGTAATTTCATTAGCGGAGTTGGAAGTCTTAAACGGTTTCGTTTATTAATTGGTGAAGTTAAATGAAGAATTAAGGGCGCAACGAAGATCTGCAGGAGAAATAAAGTTTCTTGTAATCTCTTCGAATTAGTTCGAATAATCTTGTTTGCAGATCAATTTTTATCTTTCATGAAACATTTCAACAATTCTTTCTTATCGTAGCTGTCGTATACAATTTTACTTTGGTTTGACTACATTTCGAATAGATTTCTCAGTATTTGGAAATAAGGATGACTTATGGAATTTGCTTGATCAAAAAGGCTCAGATATAGCACGATGTAACTAAGCTAGCCGTGAGAACAGCAAACAAACAGTAAACAAACGTGAACTCTAAAGTCAACAACTTAAGCTGATTCTAATTCAGCTTAGAGAATGAACACGGTCGTTAGAGCAATTTAATTTTGAAGATCGAGGAGTAACTTCAGTCCTTTGAATTTCTTCAGGGGATTTTTCACCCCTTGTTTGTTGAGTTTTCTTTTCATGTTAACTCTATTGTCACGTTATTTGTAGCCATCGAAAGCAGTATCTTTTTTACTTCTCTTTATTGATTCGTTGATCTCCAAAATATTAAAAAGACGTTCGTGCAAACACGATTTCTTTGGTTATTTACTTTAAGAGTTAATTTCATCGTTAATTTCATCAATATACTTTAAGAAATTCGTTCTCTCAGCTAATACTCGAACTTCCCTTTTGGATCTCGAAGAAAACATGCTTCTCGTCTCGAAATTTTGCGACGCGACGATCTGCTCGAGTATAGCGTTGGTCGAAGGGAATAGAGACAAACAAGCTGTGACAAACGCGGAGATCGGAAGCAGGAAGACGAAGAGAATAGACCGGGGACGAGAACGTTCCCCTCAATTTATATAGATTGCTCCGAGTGGCGTTTCGGGTTCAAGTAACGAGGTACAATTCCGTAGGTGGACGAGTATTTCCTTCCTGAAGTAGAAAATCCATTACGTGGTCAGCCGTCGAGCTGACCGAAGGGAAAGTAGACGATACGCGGACATATATAAACGTTATCTCATTAGACAATGTTTCGGTGTTGATGCTGATGGGTAGAATGATTATCCTCTCCTTCCAGCGATATATCTTTTATTTAGGAGGATTTTTATCTGATAAAAAGTAAAAATTATTGACGTTTTAAACGTATGACATAATATGACATTTAATAGCAGAAGAAAATTGCAATTTATTCTACGAACATATTATTATTACATCATCACAGGTGAACATAAAACATATAAAGCCCGAATTGAAGGTTGAAAACTCGTTACTCCGTTTTGCAACTTTGTGTTATAAGCGTAGGTACATACTTTTCTGGTTTTGTTGCATAACAATAAAACTTACCAATGACAAGCAGTAAAAATGTCTAGAAAAATATGTACCTACTTTTATAACACAAAGTTGCAAAACAGAGTAACGAGTTTTCTACCTTCAATTCGGACTTTGTATATTTTATGTTCACCTGTGGTAATAAAAATCACCTGATGTAATAATAATATTTTTTATCTTGCACACGGATTATTAAAAGGTCTAATAATTTATTCGAAGGTAGCTAAATATCTGCGACGAAAACCTCCATTTTACTGAACGCAGTGAGACATAGATAGTACATAAAATTACAAGAAAAAGTTCCCGGAACTCGTTACTGTGAATTGACCTTTTAGCGAGGACCGAAACGTGAGCGTAGTCATTAATTTCGTTAAAACGAAGAAGTTTCCCCTTTCCTTTGATTGCTAGGACTGTGTGCCACGTGCTAATATCCGATTTCTCTCGCTACGTTTTAGAAACTGTATAAGTTTTATTTCTGAATACCTGTACATAAACAATTGAAAAAAGTTCTTTGAAGTTTCATTTGCACAGCTTGTTATTGCATGTAAAATATCGCAACACGTACTTAATTTTCGAAAATGAATTGCACATATGATATAAAAACTTCATTTGTCGAAGACGTATTCATTAAATTAACGTGTGTTGATATTCTTGACACTTAGAAGTAACAATTTGTAAGGAAGACACCTTGTACAGTAATTCATTTTACATTAAAAATATGTATCTTTTATTTAAGACAATTCTTTCAAAAATGCAATATTATCATTTTAATTTATTAAAAGTAAAACCAATAGGAGATTATATAAATTCCTTAATAAATTCTAATTGAATAAATTCAATTTTCGCCATTGGATAACATTGTCAAGGCAGATAAATAACTAGAAATGCGAAATAGAAAGTGAATGTAAAAGTCTGCGAACTAAGAGATCGAGAAATGAGGTTCGCAAGTCTGAATATTTCAGCTTAAGATCAAAGGGACTGATTCGTTGACGATTGCATCGGAATTTTAGAAATCACTCGCGCATGCAGATTAGTCCTATTGGTTGCGAATCAATTCGGCGACTCCAATTATACTGGAAATGTCAACGCTCTAAATTCTCTAACCACATTTTAATTAAATATCGACAAATGGACTTTGAGCTAGTGGAATGCTGCATTTGGATGATTAGTTTACGGTTTATCCATTCAAAATGGTTGGTTCTCCCATTATTAAAAAGTGAGACGGAGGTAAAAGGTATGCGCGAATTTAATTTCAGATTCTCGCTATTTATAAGTTAACTAACTAAATAATTTATAAAATGGATAGAGCGTTTAGAAAAAAATATGACACAGCTTTGATCGCTCTTCTCGCTGTTATTTTCTGTTAAGGTTATTGGATGTATGTGAATACAAAGGAACGCGTGGATAAATTGTAAGGTAGAAAAGAAATATATATTGTTAAGAATTGTGAATCTTTGGTGCCGAAATAATGTTGAAGGAACATTGAATATACACTGGGGTGTAATATTAGAATAATAATATATTTATTACAAGAAGGATTTCTCACATATTCTTCGATTCACACTTGCACGCGTCTCCGCACTTTCTCTACACTCGACAGCTAACCGAACCTTCCAGATGCTTCTTAACGACTGCCAATCGTCCTTTGTCTCAACTCAGGCCTAGACGCGCTCTGATGCTTACACACACATTCACATGTACAGTGTAACTGTATCATCTTCCTAACAAAAATATATATATATATGTATTGAATATTAAAGTGCAAGTACAAAGTTCGGAATACAATGGTCCAGATCCGCACGCTAGCAGCGTTACCCTATGACTGAAAAACCCTGAAGCCCACGTTGCATGTGTACAGTTTATGGTTTGTCTTCGATGCAGTCTTTTGTCTATACGCTGTCCATGGCTTCAGTGCTTGAGAAAACTAAAGACCAAATGTGGAGTTTTCTTAGAAGTGGCGACCAGTTCAACATTTTCACATCATCTATTTAAATAAAATACACATATACGTATGTATGTATATCGACACAATGAAGACAAAAGTATTCGCACAGTACCTTCGTCTCTCATTGTATGCTATTTAAGAACTCTTTTCGTTCTGGTTACAATGACATATTTAACACGATTTATTTCGTAATAATATTGTTATAATAATATTGGAGCTGCTTGATCAATTTTAAAGTTTAACAACGATTGTACGATGATTTTAACAGTTTCCTAAACATATTTGGATCCAGTCAATAATGTGGTATTATGCCTGTAATATTTTAATAGAAAAATGTATAGCAAATATGTAAAAAACTTTTGTCCTGAACAATTCAGGAAACGATAAATCTCTACAAATTATCCTCCCATTTCGAATATGAACAGAACGTTCGTGCGAACAGTGGTATGGCTAGAAAAATAGCTGCTAATATCCGCTTTAAACGAAAGCATTATAATATGAAGCCACAACATTCGCCTGAAAAACAAATAACTCGTATACTTCCACGT
Source organism: Bombus pascuorum (assembly GCF_905332965.1). NCBI lineage: Eukaryota > Metazoa > Arthropoda > Insecta > Hymenoptera > Apidae > Bombus > Bombus pascuorum. The sequence continues at coordinate 32,826,188 of NC_083488.1, read as the reverse complement.
AAACGGTCAGCCCTCTTGGCATCGATCGCCATCAAAAATTTATCAAGCCACCATCCTCGTTATTCACATTCAAGCAAAAAACAAAGAAATAGCCGATATACCTAACGAACGATTTATTCGCACTTTCACGCCGTCACCGTCCAAACGTTATCTTCATCGCTCTGTCAAGCTCCTTATCCGTCCCGCGAACAACAAGAGAAAAAGTTGTCGTTGCCCGATCGATAAATCAAGCGAACGGCACGATGGAAAATGTATATGGATGGCTAAAAAAAATAAACGATAAAATTGATCGCTATGGCTACGAACAAATTACAAGGCACAGTCATTGATATTCACGAATAATTCTTCCGTTTGTCATCTTCTTCCATATCTACTATTCGCGAATGTGTTCGTGAAATATAAATTTTTGGAACCGAAGTTCTTACGAGCAGAAGCTAATAGAAATAATATATTAATCGATATTTTCGAGCAAATTACTAATAATTCTTGAATTAAACACGAATCAAGCTAGTATAACAGATTGGAAATAATATCATATTCATTCGTAAAAACGAAAATTTAATAGGTGGATTTTTACACAGTGCGGAATATGTGTTAGAACTTTTGATACAATGGTAGGAAATATTGTGTATAGGCAAATCGTTTAAGCGTCCATAACTCTCTTTTGCTTTGCGCAGTCTAATAATTGCCTGTCAAACTATTCCACAACTAAATAACACCCAACTAACTGAGCTCGATAGTATTTAAAAATAGGTCGTCGCTAACATATAATAAAACATACATCTCGCGAATTTAATATAAGCAGAGTTTGAAAAAAGATCGCAAAATCGTCATAAAAAGTTTGCGAACATCTTGCGAACGGTGTTTTGAGTACGCGCCTTTAAGCCGCCTTCAGTTCGCTATGATATCACTCACGACTGACTAATCCGGATTCGTTCGCCTGAGGATATCCGATGCCCGATGCATCACGCGGTGCAATCTAACTGAAAGTTTTGGCACAAAGGTAGTGCACGTTCACGAACGAAAGCGTGCAACGGCGTGCAAGCTTTCCGTTTCCGATTTCGCGCGTGCTCACACACGTTTTCTCTGGCATATTTCACATGGTTAGTCACACCCATACCTCGACCAATAGACCTTGTCAGGAACTTTTGCTGTAATTTTGCACGTGAGAATCGGACTAACATAAGCAGTTTTTTCAAGTTAAATTATATATACATTATAGCACTGGCACAATAAGCTAGCGATATCAGTATGTTTGTGCTACTTATAAGTTTGTAAATTTCTTAAAGAAGGCGTTTGTAAATTAATTCGATCGTGCAGGAGATCCCTGGTGCAATTTGATCAATAAATTCGTACTTATACGTTCAAAGTTATAATACTTCTAGAAAAACGTTTCGTTGCTTTTAATACTTAATCTTCTTGCCATAAGTGGGACCAAGTATCCTGTTAAAGTTAGAATGAAACACAAAGTATGCCCGTATCGCTATCGCTCGTAATACATAGGTTCAGTAGCGATATCGATTAACTCCATAAATTGAAAAGCAGAAAAATGTTGGTTACAAATATTTCTTAAAACTTACCTGAAAGCTTGCGATTTATATCGCCTGCAACGAATAAACTTATGAAATGGAAGTAACTGAGTTGTTTATTTCGAGAAGTTAGACACTAATCACCTACTCGGCTAATGAAGCTGAAAAATTTATAGAAGGTGGAGTCGATGAGTTCGCCTATCTTTCTGGTAATCTCGTAAAACGATTAAAAAAAGTAGAAAGATTCTGACATTGAAATAAGCGAAATATCGAGAATACAAAAGTTGTCAAGGCAGATGTTTAAATGCATCGAAATGAAGTGCCGAATGTACGAGATTAAACCTGTAACCGGTGCAATTTACATAATGCTGTAAATGATGAGTTTGGCCGAGAGTGAAGCTATTTTGACGTAGGTGTCTAATGAATTATTCAAATTTTGACACCGTGCGTATAGCTGAAATCTGTGGATCGCTTCGAGATTGAACGAAATTGAATCGACCGAAGCATATATCAAAGCTGAATCTGGTGTAGGAGATAGTTCCATCTGGATGGTGAACTCTCGCGATACTTTTGTATTTTAAATAATCGAATATATGAGATATTAAAAAGTGTATGATACGAAAAATTGTAATTGATATAAAAATTGATATCATCGAGAGTTTTAATTTCGCGAAGCTTCAACGGTACTATAATAAATATGTCCTCGACAACGTCATGCTAGTTGACAAATCCTCGAGGACGCTTTCAAGGAAATGGAACCTCCTCCGAGACCCTCCAAAATGTCAGTTATAGGTTTGTAAGCGAGTGAAACATACGATAACCGATACAGCTTAAGCTATACGGCGAAAATTGTTCTGTCAAATCAATCAGCGTTGGGATTTCGATTACAAAATAATTACGGTTCTACATTTGTTGTACACTATAGATGTTTATGGATCTATGAGAAATTTAAAGATGTAAAAATGTATAAATTTATGATAGACTTATGATACTTATTAGACGAAACAAATGTGTATTTAAATTACATAAACATTCACACGACTGTTGTTACAATGATAATTAAATATTTTGATCACGTAAAATTATAATTTTCATCCATATCTCCATTTCATATAATATCACGGCATATTTTGTTTTTTCATTACACATTATTCATTATCACGCGCGTTACTCCAAAATTACTTGAGACAAAGGAATTTAACTCCAATTTAGTAAAAATCTCAAAAGTGTTTTCAGTAAGAGCTTAAATACGTTATGGGCATTGGTAATTGTTATATTATACATATTCCATATTCCATTACCATGTTATTAACGTCTACACTGTGGCATATGTTATATCTATTCATTGTTCTTGTTGCACGTACTACATTCGTAATTTCGTTTTCTAAAATTACGACGTTTTCTTCGTGGCGTTTATCTTTAAGAGATAAGATAATCTATAAGAAACCATAATCTCGTTAGAAATTAATAATTCAAATAACATAACTGAAATGAGAAGAATATCTAAACTGGAGATACCACAAAACGATAATTACGATAATTACGATAATCGCATATTCACCTCAGCCAAACAAACGTTGCAAAGGCTCTCAGAGTATAAATTTCCTCAAAACTTAAACTTCCTGTTTTTTCAAACGAAGAGCTCTCGAAAAGCAGCAAAAAGCCGTAACCCTGCTCCAACTATAACATGGAATTCTTTTCACGCCATCGTTCGCTTGATTACACTCGAAAGTACAACCACGCTCTTGCAGCGTGACTCTCCAAGGCACAAAGGTTTTCGCGTGAACATCCCTCGATCGACGATCGATTCAAGAGCCTGTTTCGTGCGAATGGTCGTTGTCGTCGATGTTGATCCAGTGATGACACGCGACGTTGTGAAATCGCGGCGCATCGTTCAACTGACTGAAAAATAACTGCCAATCGGAGTTACGTCCCTCGGTGGAAATGATTAGGCTATTAGACGGTCGCCGTTGCAATAGTAATGCGAACCATTTGTCTGGTAGACTGATTTTGATTTAACAAACGATAATAGGAGTGCTGTTGCTTAATAATGAGAACAACCAGCACGCCGCCTCGTGAGAACTTTCGACGCGAATGCGTTTCATAGAAATCCACCCAACTGCGATTGTTCCACGCTGCATTCAACGATATTTCGACTCGTGATTAGCTGAATAAGTTGGATTGGAAAAGTTTACTACTCTCAGAGGAATTGTTTAGCGTTGTACGATTTATGAGAATATTAGAAGTTGAAGGGGCCTTGCTATCATTTGCTACAGCTAATACTTTTTCACTTACCAAAGAATACTATTCGATAATCTGTTTGCTATAGATTTATCTGGGTCAGGAGGGTTATTATTGTCCTGCCGTTTTTTTAGACATTAAGGTATCAAGTTTTGAAAGGATGACATTAAATAAAAATGACATTAACAATTGCGAGCTTGTGACATCAAACGCATAAAATTGAGAATTTGTTAATCTCGATACTGTACATAATACTGGATTTGTTTTCAATAATTAGAATTACTTAACCTGTGAAACATCAAGTGGTAATTTTAATTTCTTCTTCTTTACAGAGTTCGTGTTGAATATTACGTGAACGAGAACACGTTCAAGGAACGACTTCAGCTGTACTTCATAAAAAATCAACGCTCGAGTAAGTATACCGAGTATAGTTTTTATATATGAAATCAATAACCGATAAATTGATCCTTCAAACTACGTATATGAATAAATTATAAATTGGTAGATGTTTCAGAAATATTTATAACCCTGTTCTTTTCGAAACATAAAGTTTGATTTCAAAAAGTTTAATTGCAAAAAGGTAGCAGTATCGTTAATCGGCTGTAAAAGAATCGGAGAAGAATTATAAAGAATCCTCAAAATGTAAAGGACTGAAACATTTGAATTGAAAAATGTCAAGCAACTACACAAGTAGAAAAGAAAATAGTTAAACGCATAAATAAACCTTCGGATGAAATAGATGAAATATATTTTATATTGATTTAGCCTATTTGTAAATTCGTGTCCTCTATTCAGACGCATTGATACGTTTCGTATGAAATGCCATGTAATAGCTTATACCGTCATTCGCAGGCAGAGTTCACTGTCGCAGTTTTAAATAGACCTTTCGGTCTAACGCCAGAGTTTCACGTTATAGCGGTACATACGAATATACCTATTGTGCCAATGTCATCTCGTAAATCGTGTTACGTTTTTCGCTTTACCTGTAACACAATGCGGAGCATCTAAAACTGATCGATCACGAACGTGCTTTTATCAGAATAGTCTAAAAATAGTTTAGCTTTGGCTTGTCTTTTCTTCGATTCTTCGTCGTATGAAATATTTTTGTGGAATATTTCATTAATAGAAATTTGCTAGTCTCTTCATTCTTTGGGCAGAATGTAGTCAAATTGTTACGTGTCAATTAACAAAAATTTTCTTTTTAGACATCGAAATTTCAAAAACTTGAATAGAAGATATAATTTTATTGAATTTCAACGCGATAAATCTCAAAAAAATTTCAGCAGCAAGTATGAATATTTGATTTGTTTGTTCCCAATCCTCAGAGAAAAGATAGTACATATATACAGGGTGCGCCGTTAGAATTCGGACAGAATTCAATTTGTAGTTCCCACCATATTAGAATTCAGATGTTTGTGCTGATTGACTCTGAAGTTAGTTAAATATGTCAATAAGTCTTCTATAACCTCAAAATGACAGAACTCGTTAAGCAAAACCCGGAATACGATAGAAGAGCGGCGATTATAGAAAGTCTTCGCGCCGGGAGAACGCCGGTCGAAATTATAAAATTCTTTAGCTACCCAAGATCGACGGTATACGACATTGCTAAGAGATACGCAGCCTCAGAGTGGTTCGAGAAGGGTTCTCCTTCTCCGGCGAGAAAAGTTCAGGTTAGGGAAAAATCAACAAGGACGCCAGAAATTATTCAAAGGGCCCAAGACATGATTTTGGAAGATCCGGGAACTTCTCTCCGAAAATTAGCCTCCGTCTTGGGGGTGAGTGAAACGATTGTCCGTCGAATAGCTCAAGAGGATCTTAGATATGCCTCCTACGTTCTCAAAGTCCGTCAGATGCTCTCCGAGGCCGCCAAGCTTAAAAGATTTGCCCGTTGTCATTTGATTCTGTGTTCGTTAAAACACGAAGCTGCTGGCCGCATTAGGTTTTTTTCCGATGAGAAAATTTTTACTGTGGATGCCAAAGTGAATCGGAGGAACGACCGTTGGCTGGCCCACAATCTCGAAGATGTTCCTGTTGTGGGCAAAACCAAATTTCCAGCAAGTGTTCACGTTTTGAGCGTTGTCTCAAGTGAGGGCGACGTCATGCCTCCGCACTTCTTCCAAAAAGGCGAAAGAATCACAAAGGAGGTTTATTTGGAGGTCCTGAAGACAGTAATAAAGCCGTGGATGGAAATTACGGCTTCTGGAAGGCCGTATTTATTTCAACAAGATGGCGCACCTGCTCACACAAGTCATCTTGTTCAAAATTGGCTCTCTGACAATGTGGACATGTTTTGGTCGAAAGATTTCTGGCCTCCTAACAGTCCCGACCTAAACCCATTGGACTATTACGTGTGGGGCGTTATCGAGAGACAAACTAATAAATGCAGGCACCCCAACGTCAACTCCCTACGAGCTGCTATCGAGTCAGAATTCGCGACAATTAAACGCGACCAGTTGAAGTTAGCGTGCTCGCGCTTTAGAGCAAGAATAGAGCAGGTCATAGAGGCAGAGGGTGGTTACATAGAATAAAAGTTCTCAGCAAGGACCCTTTAAATGAGATATAACAACATTTTCATGTGTTTTTGTGTATTGACTTAAATAAACAACTTTCTGCACAAAACTTCTTTTGTCCGGATTCTAACGGCGCACCCTGTATAATCTATTCACGTATTGGTTCAAGATACCATATTTTGAGCTTATTCTTTTTAACTCGTTCTCCTTGAACATCAACTTGGTTTATGAAAATATCTTCATTAATAAGAATATCAACGTCAAGCAATTTGTTAGTGTATTACATTTAAACTGTTACATCCATCGGTTTACTATTTCCTTAACTTCAAATACGTAATCAAGTAGACATTTTTTCTCTTTCGACAATTCCACTTATACGATTACTTCCTTGAAATTACCATTCCATTAACTTTATTAAGATGTAACAGAAAGCATAAAAACACAAATTTTCATTACTGGGTGATTAATTCCCTGTCTGCAAGCAACCATTAATAACGAACTACATGACATGACATATCTTTTTTCGTGGATCTAACTACAATGATTAAGCTAATTGTAAGAAATAAAACAAAATCTTTAATCCTTTTTCTTCAATGGTAATATTTCAGTTCGTGTGATACGAATTCTCACAAGACGTTAGATCTGCAGTGTGTTGCAAAATTATTTGTACAATTGAGAATCTAACAAAGGATATGAAATGTAATACCTCTTTCCTCCGGTAAAACTGTAATGAGTTCCTTCGTACATGCAAATTGAATCTTATTTTATATTTCTAAATAAAAATGATCGAAAAGTTCTTTATTTTATTATTTCTAAATTTTTGTTGAGCTTTCGCCTGTGCAAATAATTCTATGACTCACTATACATTATATTATGTCTGCGACAAAATAAACACTCGACGAATGATCGCAAAAGGTCATTCTGTTTGCATCAACGCTCTCGAAAAGATCGGCAAGCTTTTGATCGTGAAAGAGTTCAGGGTGTCGGAAATTCTTTTTGGAGACACGTTGCTCGTTGCATGCCAGAAACGTAATTTCGGGAATGGCGTGCCATCGTGACACCGACAACCATGTAGATGTCTGGCAGCGAGACATAATCTTTTGAAGCTACTGGCACTAGTAGATAGCGGATGTCGCGCTGATATCGTTGCTCGATCTCCCTTGGTATCGATTGTTTGCATCTATCCGTATGCCTAACGAAAGATCGATGCCCTGCCATGTTCCACAACGCTACGAGGGGACGATTAAAAACGGTTCTTTGTAGATCGTGAATATCGATACCTTTCCACCTGGGCATTCTTTATCCGTGACAAATTCATTCTACCGATTTTCTCGTACCTTTACCCTATCGCGTGTTGACGTGTCGTGATAAAAGGATTCGACTAAATTGCGCGTTTAAAAGTTAAAATAAATGTTTTACCACTATGGAATTAGAAAAACTTTACAGAAGAAAGATATTAAATGGGAATTTTTATAAAGTCAAATCGTACATTATTATTAGTTCCAGTTGTATTTATTTACAATTAATAATGATTATTCGTGTTTCAGGTTTGAGGATACGATTAGCTAACTTGTTCTTCAAGCTACTAACATGCTTCTTATACATATTCAGAGTGATCACCGACAACGATCCAACTTACGCAGCATGGTGAGCTTTATATACTCGATGTTGTTATTTTAATTAACTCTGTGTTCTTCCAGCCATTTTCAATCGTTAACAATTTTCTTAAAATTGGAACAATATAAAAAAGATCGTTACGAGTATATGTTCGATTTCTTGTTTCAAGTTTATGTTACAGTTTTTCTTAAAACATTATTCTTTTGCTTTCTGAAGCAATTAATTACTTTTACACGACGAATTCTATATTTTTAATATAATCAATTTTAATTCCATCTTAATTATCTCTTGCAAAGATATCAAAATTGTACATTCTTTTCTTCTCCTTGAAAAAAATTCCTACCAAATATATCTTCAGCCAATCAAGTAGAAAATATTTTAATCAAGATAATTCTACAGTACCACGAACAAAGAAAAGATCTTCCCTATTATTTCATTTTGTTTTAACTTGGTAATGTTTCACTGCAATGCGACAACGAGAAAGAATTTCTACTGGAAGACGAAGGAAACCATTCCAAGTCGCGATTCGAAATTATATTTCGGAAAACGAGCTATCATAGCAGAAAATAAAAACGAGATTAGACTTCGCGGATTGATATACCATTTTCCTACTACAAGTCTCTAACATTCGCGATATTGTTTAAGTATTTTTAGTCCTCTTACCTTCTGATGGATCTTTTACTTCCACGTTATCTTCTATCTGTCGTGTTACCGAAATTACTGTCCTTCGGCGTCCAATATCTCTCCACTCTTCCTTCCAACGTTGCATTCCTAACTTCTCTCGTGATCTTTGTTTCTCGAGTTCTTTCTTTACGACAAATAAAAGATTACTAACGTTGTTATAACATTGCCTCTTTTTTTTTAATCTCTTCAATGCGTAATCGGATTATTTCGTCATATTTAATCTTCAAATTCTCAAACTCCATAGTACAATTAATCAGATACCATTGCAGAGTGCATTAAGCAGTTGCCCTGTCGTTATAGTCGCCTACCGACTTTTGAAAATTTCCGTGAAATTATAGCGCGTAAGCTTTTAAAAAATTTGCTTTGTGTCCGAGTTTCTCTTCATCAGCAGTGCTTTTAAAACCCAGAAAAAAGGCAAATTCCCTTTTTTTTTCTTTCAGTTACGGTTGCACGCCCGGCAACAAAACCGAGTTCCTCGCGTCCCAGAATCTTACCGAGGAGGAATTTCAAGAGCATCCGACCATCAACTGGGACGCGATTTTATGGGTGAGAAGGCCGTTGGAATTGTGGGTCGTCCAGGTGATCCTGGCAATAGTATCACTTACGGAAGCATTGCTGCTCGCCTATTTGGGTTACAAGGTACGCATCCTTTCATTCCCGGGAAATTTGATTTCACGCATAATACTCGATTATGGGACATGCGGTCGCTCGTCTGAAATATCTCGTTTCTCCATTGTCGCACAGAGGCGTACGAATTTTAAATTAGGTAGTACTTTTCTTATTTTAGTACTTTATTTTAACGCCAATCGATATTTTAAAGAAAATAGCTAATGTAATATATAGTGGCTCACAAAAGTATTAGAACACTCGTAGACATTCCTTATGAATATATTATGCGTTATACAGAACATTAAAAAACATTATTAGTACTGTAAAGACACCCGACTGTCGTGATTATATTGATAAACAAATTGAAACAAATCTAAAAATATATATAGAAATTACAAGATTTTTAATACAAGTATATATTTTCATAGAGATGATACAAATATTTAAAGTACATCAAATTAATTATACGTTATATTAATAAGCCTCGATTTCAGTAGGATCATCTTTGACGCTTGTGTGTTTTTTACTAGATATATTTGAAATATAGTTGAATACTCAGATTAGAAAATTACCGATAAAAATTATAGTAGCTTCCATACTTTAAATAGAATCACTCATTTTCATCAAATAATTCTGATACTATATCTTGAGAACGATTACCTTATCTAAAATATATGTAATATGAAAGTAGACTTTTAAATCAAATTGCAAATATTTCGAAACATGGTACCTACATTAACATGACCAAACACTTGGCTCAATTTTCCATATATTAAATCCTAATAACAAATTTTCACAGAAGATATTCAAATAAATACATTAACAGATTTCATTCGACAAGGTACCATTTAGAACCTAATTGACCGGATGTCATCTGTAGAATTACATTTGTCTACAGGACGTCCGTCGATGAATTCCATTTTCCTCGTGCCTTTTTCTGTGCGACAATAAAGCAGCGAGTTATTTCGCACGTCTGGCTTTCGCATATCTCTCTTGGTCGTTTTCCTCTGTATGTGTTTCTCTCTTTTCATTGTTTGCTTATGCATGGTACTCGGTGTACGCTGGTCTAATCGCCAACCGTTCCGCTGCTGGCTGAACGAATTAGGCTAAATAAAACGGAAGTCGAAGGTTCGCGTTGACCGGCATTGAATAGCGTGGTGTATGTAACCGAGAGTCAGAAAGTTAGAGATGCCAGTTGGCTGACTAGCTAGAAGCTTTTCCAACCAATTTACCGGCTTCATAGAGGGTAGCTTTTTCCTACTTTGCCACGGATTATAATTTTTTTTTACTGCAGCGAGCCAGGAAAATTCACAAAGAGCTCTCTCTTTGTTCGGTGACTAAAAACGCTTCCTAGGAAGGAGAGATTTTGCGGCAAGCGTGAAATATTTGATTCTTTATACGTATTCCGACGAAACATTCCTAAGAAGCTCGCTTTTATTTTACGCGTAATAAGAAAAATTCAATTGAGCCGTCTGAAGTCCTCTTGCGTCTCCTTTTCGTTGCTCTCGAGAACATTCCGTTCAGACAACGAAATTTTCTCTCCACCCGTAAGGATCACTTCCTGACTGATTATGTGTTTCGCTTTTAAAATTTCTACTTTGCTATAATGATTATTGTGATTTATTGTATATTTATGTGTATGTATGTATAGTCGGTCACAAAAGTTTACGGTGTCTACATACATCTATTGAATTTGAAATATCATAGCGAAGACAGTTCTGGCAATGTTTTTAGTACCAAATTTTACGTTAATTGAATCGAGACGCATGTTTAAAAGAAAATAAATAAAAAGAAATAACACATATTAGAAACAAGATACATCAGATTTAATTTAAAGTACAAGACACATTTAATTTAGCCGTTGATGAAATGATCATGATTTCTGGTGTAAAAAATTGATTCTCCCTTTCTCTCGATGAATCGGACACACACAATTCAATGAATACACATTGATTTTTTTGACTGACTGTACATGTTATTTAGATTATACTCGTGATATTTGTAATAAAAAATTGATGTGATTTTTGTTCTTTTACGTATTCGAGTTTTTCTATTGCAACAAGCACGAAATTTTAACACCTCCCTGCTTGTCGCTCAGCCTTCTCGTCGTTCTGCAATTTCGTCCTGATTATTTCTCAACTCGACAAATCGATGACGAGCTATCGTATTATAAATAGATAAATATTAGTGTGAAAACGATTTTTCTGGTTTCTAGCCTGTCAGACTCGATCGAGTTATAAACATCCTGCACTGGAAGTTTAGGCACGATCCTCGAGAAATATAAAACCAATGCAATTTCACTGGTGCAATACAAAATTTTGCAAACTTCGGCTCGACTTGACGGTAGTCACAAAACACGTCGGCTTCTATTCAAAAGTTTTTCCTTATTTCGCTTCAAAAGTAAAGCGGGAAATCTGTAGAAGACTTACGAACGCATGGAAGTTCGACTTGAGTAGTTATACCTAAATTCCAATTTCATTTCTGGCTGCGAGCACTTTTGTCCAAAAAAGACGTTTAAGAAATCGAATATTTTTATTCCATAACGATCGCTTCGTTGATTTTTCGCGGTCCCATGTGATTTGAATTAGACGTATAACACACTTTGCCTTTCAAATTTATGGTATAACACTATTTATAATTTATATGAGATATTCATTTTCTAAAAGGATATTGTTTAATACACAGGTATTCGTAGGGAAATATTTTGAGTTAGGCGAGCTAAGGCTAGTAAGATTTGGGTTAGCTTTAAATTAGGTTCGATAGTTTGAAGGTTTGCTTTAGGACTCGAAGAAATAAGAAATATATATAATGTGTCACGCAATTAGTGTCAGTTTAATGTACTTCCTGTACGATTAAAGACAGAAAACTTGTTTCGTTATGATCCATTTTATAACTGTCACGATACATTTACAAAATTAATTCTTTCTTTCTTAACACGTTCGTCGCCACGTCGCACATATCTATGCGACGGGTATACTTCCGTGGGGGCCCTGTGGCTCTTCTTATTCGAGTTAATTAAATATGCGATATCATATGTAGGATATACAACATGAAAATATTAAAAACACATTATACCATACTTTGTATTAATTTATATTCTGGATAATATATTACGTTATTCTATATCGCATGGTATTCGTTAAAACATTCCAAACACATTTGGGGTGATTTTATAGTTATAGACTCCGTCATCGCTACTCTCCTCACTTTCAAATATATTTTCACGCTGTTTACCCAACATTTTGAGGATGAAAAAATCACTGATGTACGTCTCACAGGTATGCTTCTCGACTAAATGAAAGATCCGAGATATCTGCCATGAAATCCCTCGGAATAATCTACCTGGAAAGCTTATCGCTTTCTCCATTTCAGAAATAAATAATCTTTTCTTTACATTGAATCGAAGGCGATAAACAATGAATCGAAGGCGATAAACAAAGAATCGAAGGCGATAAACGATGAATTCCTGCTTGTCGCTCTATTTACATTCTGCGGATTTGAGGCCCGCAGGAAACTTAGCCGAATCACGCTGGGCGACGAACGTGTTAACGAAGGAGGCGAATCCTAGTTTCTTCCGCGATTTCTTCCGCGAAATTGCTTGAGAAATCTTACTTATACCGATGCTTATTTGTTCAAAAAGATGGATAATATAGATAAGAGAATATACAGTAAGAGTCTATAGTATAAAGAGAAATAAATTATATACAAAGAATATTAACTGTATGATAGTAAGTTAAAAGTTGAGAGCCATATTATTAGTGAAAAACGTAAAATAAAAACATTTCTTTTTTAACTGCATATGCAAAGCACCAAGAAGCACAAAGTATAATTTTAGTAATAAAGAGAGAAAATTCCATTTTGTATATCTGGGTTGCATGGATCGTTACGTCAGAAGAAAGATTACAGCAATAAGAGTTTGAACTTTGTTATACTATTTAATTTCTTTTTTTATCGCCTTTTCTCAACTTTCAACCGATTCTGCGATATCATTTACTTTTATGTAAGTGCGTCTGTTCCACTCTAAACTGCAAATTTAATATAAAAATTTCTGCCAAAGTCATGACTATCGGTCAAACATAGCGTCTAGCAGTGTCTACTAAACTGTTGTATCTTGTATTTCTGCTTGTTTAAATGTCGTGAAATAATCATAACCAATTTCTAGAATTACTTGCATGGAAAAACGTTCTTGGTTGACCACTCAGCTACTAACGTGTCGCAGAAATGAAAATAGTGAAACCTTTCAGGAGATTCTCTTAGAGATCAAAGGCTTTTCTAATGAAAATGATACCGAGTATGATTCTATTTAACTGTCATTAGGTTATGGAATTTATATACATATGTCTTTGATGATATTCAAGGAATATTATGACGTATAATAGTAGTTTACTTTCAGGCAAGTAAATTCAATCGGCAGTAATTTGTTTAATCAAACAATGACTAAAATCTCCTTCCGATAAATGGAGTTCTACTTTAAACGACAGTGGATCTACGTTATATCTAAAATAACGAATAGGATGGAATTGTACGTCACACTTAGCATTCGACGTTCTTCATCTACCCTTCGTTGATATACGAGGCCCAATCTCGAATTTCATTCTCGTTAATCAATTTTACAATTTATTTAATTCTAATTCTTGGATAATCGACATCGATGCTTTTGTTTATCTCATGTGAAATTCAACAAATAATCCCAATTTACTCTAATATCAGACGAAACACATTAATCGTGAAATCGTTACTAATTTGATGGATAATCCAACACATCATAAACTACATCAAAATTCGTTCGTAAACTTCACAACTTCGCCGTGTGAAGACAAAGCGGAAGGGAGTCGATTACGAAAGTCATAGAAATTACAAAGAAACTCATAAAATTACAAAAAAACTGTCATCGAGGCCCGTGAAATTCAACAAATAATCCCAATTTACTCTAATATCAGACGAAACACATTAATCGTGAAATCGTTACTAATTTTATGGACAATCCAACACATCATAAACTGCATCAAAATTCGTTCGTAAACTTCACTCACAACTTCGCCGTGTGAAGACATAAAGCGGAAGGGCGTCGATTACGAAAGTCATAGAAATTACAAAGAAACTCATAAAATTACAAAAAAACTGTCATCGAGGCCCGTGAAATTCAACAAATAATCCCAATTTACTCTAATATCAGACGAAACACATTAATCGTGAAATCGTTACTAATTTGATGGATAATCCAACACAATAAACTACATCAAAATTCGTTCGTAAACTTCACTCACAACTTCGCCGTGTGAAGACATAAAGAGGAAGCGAGTCGATTACGAAAGTCATAGAAATTACAAAGAAACTCATAAAACGCGGTTACTGTCATCGAGGCCCGTGAAATTATCGTTCACCGCTGGTGTTGAATTGTAACAAGCCGGTTGCCTTTGCACGTGCAGGATCCTCGATAACATCTCTAACGATGTGTTGCGGTCGCCGATCGGTGGTAGCACGCTATTCGCTAATCGAACATTCCGGCGACCCGATTCGTCACGTTCTAACAACCGACAAACTCGATAACGCTACGTTGATATCATGTAAAACGCGATGATCGAGCTGCTGCTACCTATACGCATTCCTGTTGTAAAATTCCAAAACACATTTCTATAGAGTTCTATGAAACTCTGATGCCATAGAGAAAATCGTCGATTACGAGAATGGGAAAACGATCTCTTTTTTTTAATAGTCTACGTAGGTTGTTCTTTTTCTACCCGCTTTTCTCTCGTTTGTTCAATATACTGTTGTCTTCCATTATTTTCATGGTTTAGCGACGTCATTAAAGATATAGTCGGTGTTGTTACGTTACTATTATTATTGTTATCGCAGTTATTATTGTTACCACCGGATGTTATTGTCACAGTTTCGGATTTATTCTCTTACGTATGTTCCACCCTCTATGGGAGCGTTTCGCCGATACTACTTGTCATCCCTGTTGGCCGCCGTTTCTTTTTAATATTGTCCGTTTTATGAACTGACGCGGCGATTTTAAATCGCGAAGTTATTGTAGTTTGAACAGTTAAACGAGTGTCCCGTCGATATTATACTTCTATTCTACAATTATATTTAGAGTGGTGAGCGTATGAATAGGGAATGTTTGCTCATAAATTCAAATAATTGCATTATGAAAAGCTTTTCTTTCTTCTTTTTCTACAATATAGGACCTAAAGATATACTTTGTGTGATCTGGAACGATATAAAGATCGAGTGGTTTCAAAATCTTTATTTCGGTTAATAATTACGAAGTAAATTAAGTTAAGTTTGATGCATAAATATATCCAACTAGAAATTATTTTCGATAATTCAAAGGTAGTTCGAAGACCCTAAACCAAATTGACCTAGAAGACAAATTGAATTCTCTGACTTACGTAAAAATTATTTCATCAATTTCAAATAATTATAAGGTAAATATTTGAAAATCTAATATGCAATCTCCTGTCCCATGAAATATTCTAAGGAAATGCTTTTTCTTTATACTCTGCAATACGACTATTCGTATCCTTCCGTGTCCTCCGGCACAATGCATTTGCATAGATTCGAACTTTGTATCTGCGTCTGTAAAAAGAAACGAGCAGTACGCACACACAAGATTGTACCTTTCAACAAACCACTCTCGTGTGATCGTTACACCTCGCTCGAGGACAATCTGCTTGAAAAGTTCTCAAACAGTGTCGACATGCTGGAAATCGACGAGTGATCTCTCGTATGACGGATTGTCGAGTTAACCGAAACAGTCTGTCAGAAAATAGGATTACCGAGAACCACACGGTTCCACGGCTTTCGATTCTACCTCGGAATTGCGAAGGAGGGCGTGCGCAAGGTCTCGATACTCCAAGTGACGGCGAATGCTCGGATATCATTCGACACACGCGAATACTTCAGACATATACGCAAACGTTGTATTTTGTTCACGTACATTCGTTCACGAACACGATTGGTAATTGTGTATTTGGCCCGTCTCATCGAGGGAAGTTTCACGTCAGCCTAAGGCTAATGATGGTTGAGTGGCTTACCGTTTTGAGAAACGATACGTGTTCGTATCTTCTTCATTTAGTCACTAAGAGTCTTAGATCATCAGTTGGATAAAAGTAATTTAAGAAGTGGATATAAGAAAACAGATGTTCGAATAAACTTGCCCTTTAATGCTGAGAATATGATGTGAAACACGAGCTTAAATGTATATATCCAGTAATTCCCTTCGTACTTGGAAAAATTCCAAAACTTTCGTATAAATTAGTAGTAAATTATAAATTAGTAGTATTATTATCTAGAAATTATTGTATATAAAAATTTAATAGAACGTTTGCTAATCGATACGAATAGAAATTAAAAGATTGTTTTATAAAATTATTCACGAAATATCCAAAAATATAAGTAACGAAACGTAAATGCAATTTATTTTAAATTATAATTTAAATTTGTTCACACATTGTTCATTGTTTTAGATACACTTATTCATTGTTAAAATAGAAAAAGAAACAAAATTAAGGTCAACGAATATTTTGATAAAATTACCAATTAACAAAAACTGCCCCAAATCCTTAATATTCCCCAATTTCTTCCCATTTACACACCTAACTACAATTGTTAAAAGAACAGTGTATGAACTCCAGAAAAGACGAAATTAGAAACGAAATCAAAATCCCTGTTCAAAAATCTGTCCATTGTTTTCGATAAATTTTACTTTGTTAAAATTTCGACGACCGTAGACGAATGATCTTTGAAAAATATTTTCGACACGATTTTCATCTCAGATCCCTTGACACACTCTTCTCGAAAGAGTGCTACATCTCCGCAACAACGTTTAATAGGATGTTTATGGTTTAGGGTAGCAGCCTTCAGAAAGATACTGCTTTCGTCGCGCGATAGACGTTTTTCTACCGTGAAAATTGCATTCGCCTGCTGTTCGTAAATCTCCGGGGATATTAATAATTGCGAAATCCTGCAGGAAAGGTTGATCCAGTTATCGTGTGGGAGCACCGCTGCTAGATTTTTAAAGCTTTGATGAGCTTTCGAGAAAGCTGCTGATTTAGTTCGTAGACACTCCAGACTTAGCTATTTCGTTCCAATTTTATCCGAAGGTCGTTGATTGCTAACGGAAATTAATGTTTATTTATATCTTCCAAACTTTAATTTTTTACTATCTCTTGGCTTTTTATTTATACCTACATTTAGATTTTCTTTATCTGTTTCCACATTTAAAATTTCCATTTTCATTTATCAGTTTTTTTATAGATGAGATGCAATCGAATTTTTTTCTACTTATATTTAGATCTTCTTTATTTATATCTACACCTAAAATTTGCATTACTCTTTACTAGTACTTTTACCAATAGATGAGATGCAAATAGAACTATAGATATCTAGAAAAAATACAGCCCACAGAATCACTTTCAACTAAATCACTAACCTCCCCTCGAATCCCATATTTTGTGAAAGAAATATTGCAAATATTTATTATATCAATTTCTGTTCGTGAAACATTTGTGTAGAATCTTTATTCCTATTTCCTATTTTTACTTATATAATTATTATTGTCTTTTATATAATTGAAATCTTCTGTTTTTAAAAAGAAAAAGTAGTCTATTATTATGTATTTCTTATTATTTATTCTTATCGTGTAATTGTTTAACAATAATAAATCAAAATATGTTTCAACTGTACACTTGAAAGTTATATTTGATAAAACGATTAAAAAATTCAATCTGTATCATAATTTTTATTCACCACTTATTATTGAATTACAAATTACAGACGAATGATGTACGTCAATGAAACCATTAATCTCCTCATATTCCGATTTTCAACCCACGAATTAAACAATCTCTAGATTACACGTAGAAAGCCGTAATGCATAAAGGAGTCCGTTGTTGCACGAACGTCTCGAGAAGATCGTGTTTTCAAGCTTCTTCAAACGTAATATCGCTCGTAAGGGAGTATCAAGAGATCTCTGTCGCGATAAAATTGCTGCTTCCTCACAAATCTCAAAGATATGCGCAGCCCATCGTTCTTGATTGTTTCCTTGATCCCTATTGTTCCAAGAAAGTAGATGCTGCTATAAGTCAAGAAAAGAAAAACAAATTTTGACCGTATCTGAAATTTTCTAACGATACCTTCGAAAAAGAGACTAGAAATAGTACTTGAACCGTAATAATAATGTTTGGTGTCGAAACATTCTTCGTAAATCGTATTTTTGTTTTTGGAATTTTTCATATTTTTGAGTTCAGCGGTATTAAATGTGAATAACAAAAAAAAGAATATTAGGAAAACTTCAAAATTAGAAAATATTTCACGCAAGATTTATTAGGCGAAGCTATACTAACATATGTGTGTTATGATTCCACGTTAACGATAGGATGTTAATTAGTTAATTCTTCGTATTTTTGTTTTTGGAATTTTTCATATTTTTGAGTTCAGCGGTATTAAATGTGAATAACAAAAAAAAGAATATTAGGAAAACTTCAAAATTAGAAAATATTATTTCACGCAAGATTTATTAGGCGAAGCTATACTAACACATGTGTGTTATGATTCCACATTAACGATAGGATGTTAATTAGTTAATTTTTCGTACATTGTATTTTTGTTTTTGGAATTTTTCATATTTTTGAGTTCAGCGGTATTAAATGTGAATAACAAAAAAAAGAATATTAGGAAAACTTCAAAATTAGAAAATATTATTTCACGCAAGATTTATTAGGCGAAGCTATACTAACACATGTGTGTTATGATTCCACGTTAACGATAGGATGTTAATTAGTTAATTTTTCGTACATCGTATTTTTGTTTTTGGAATTTTTCATATTTTTGAGTTCAGCGGTATTAAATGTGAATAACAAAAAAAAAAAAAGAATATTAGGAAAACTTCAAAATTAGAAAATATTATTTCATGCAAGATTTATTAGGCGAAACTATACTAACACATGTGTGTTATGATTCCACGTTAACGATACGATGTTAATTAGATTATTCAAAAAAGGAAAGGAACTTGGTAAAATTTTTTCATTCGACGAATAAAATCATTAATGGATCTATAGTATAATTTTTAATTTATATAAATAAACGAAACAAAATTTATTCGCGCGTCAGATTTATTTATTAAATAATTTTTAACCAAATATGTTCCTTGTATCTTCTTTTTTGAAATTTACAAAAAAAATATAATATGCGAAGAAAAAATTCTTACCAAAATTCTTCATCAGACAAGTATATAATTTTTGTATGCTCGTAACGAAGAAGTTTCGTGAAAAAATTCTAATTAACATCTTTAAACAATCCATATTTGTTCATATCGTCAAGCTCGAAATAATCAACGACCAGTCCTCTTTACACTTATTAATAGTTTCTGAGAATATTTAGCTATTTAATAAACTCAACAAAGTTATAGAAACACACATTCATCCTACAATAAGATAAGAATGTTAAATTATACACAGTTTGATACCTTGCATTTGCTTAGAGTCTTACATTTGAGTAAAATTCTTGGTTTACACGGAAATTTCCAACTAGCGTGTTACAACGAGCATAAAGTCTGACGCGAATCGTATTTTGTATTAAATTGTTTCAATTTGGAGCTTTACGACAGCAAAACAGCAGTAAATTTTATAATACCGTACGGATTTTATCTTTTCTTTTAGTTGCAGAAAAGATATTAACGAGCAACGTTTATTAAATACCATTTTGTATTTAATAATTCTGAACTAACCACAGGAATTAAGATTTTACCGAATTATTTTATTATTTTATTTTTAATTAAATTAAGTATAAAAATTTAATTGAGAAATTTTATAAGTTATAAAGATTGTACGTTAAGTAATTTATTGAGTTTTGATTGATATAAAAATAAAGTTGCTTAAATAAATCGTTTTATTAGATTATGATTATCTAAAATGCAAAATTTGTCAACGTTTCAATAATTAGATTTAAATTAATCGTTTATTGGATTTTAAAAAATCTTTAAACTGTTATTGGAATTTATCCATCAAACTAGACATGTATATTATTTGAATATTTCTTCGAGCTTTTCCAAACTCAGTGAAAGCTAAAATGTTGATTCATCTCTGTTAGCCAAATGACTATTTGGCTTGAAATTGTATAGGATATGTTCTCTTGCAGATCAGTGTTCTACCTACGACCAGATATACGTTGACAGGTCACGTTAAAAGATGTATGTACGCGGAGATGTGCCACAGTGATTTATGGATTTCATGTCGAAATGAACGTGTCGTTTGTTTCAATTAAACATGGTATTAGAACGCTTTCAGACAGATTCATTGAATACTTAATCAAATTGTAGTTGTCTTTAGCAATTTAATCCTATAATATTTACAAATTTAGTTTCGATACAATTTTTCGAAAATGAATGGAAAAAGAAAAATAAGAAAAGAATAATAGAATAATACAAATTTTGCGTCCATGCTATGTTATAACTTAAACGTAACTTTTAAATAAAATAATAGACGAATGAAATATTAGGTCATCAGAAAAGTTTCTTTCGTTTTATAAGGAAATAATGGATGCGCTACATTTTCCGTTTCATATTATTTTATCAAATTACGTATGATCCATTTTATTCTACCAAGATAAAGATCACAACAAACAAATGACAAATTAGGTTTCACGTTTGTATAAAGATGCGTCGTTGTAAAAGACGTTTTTTTTTTTTTTTTTTTAGTTTATTTTGTTTTTTACAATTTGTCCTGAAGGACATTTGGTAAAGTGTTATATCTCATTGGTAATGAAAAAATAAAATAAAAATAAATATAGCATATGGGTGGCTACCCCCAGCGGGGTGCCAACTTCGTGTTTTCTAAGTTATATCTTTTATGTTGTAAAATAAAGACACTTTTCGGACAACCTAATAATAATTTTTTTAATTTGATCACTGAAAAATTTTCACTAATTGTTTTATATCTTTATATATTTTCTATATTGTTTATATCTTTTTTTAATCTTTCGACTTGATTTCGATCAACAATTCGCCGATACATAAACCTAATGTATCCGATTGCGAAGTATTTCAAAGTATAAATCCATCTATACTGCATTTGGAATAATTTTGCTAAAGGAAACCATGCGATTATTGTAGGATGGTTTAATTAATATTTACTTATGCGAGTTTACCCGGCAGTTTGTAGATCCAGAGACAGAATTAAATTGGTTTTCGGTAATTAACTAGGCACCTGTTGATTTAAAGTAACATTCTGGGAAACATTGACAAGGCCCGCGCACGCATATATATTACAATTACTATAGAAGGATAGTGGACAGAAAATGCAGGACGGCTGTTCGATGTTGTTCATGGAACGTTCCACCGCACCTTGTATTTTTCTTTAAATTGTCACTGGGTTTTTTGAGCTGTCTTCGTCATGTTCACAGGGAAACATCTGGCAGCAGCTTCTCTCTTTCCACTTCATCCTGGAACTAGTCAACACCATTCCGTTCACCATCACGGTGAGTCATTCACTCTCTATATTTTCTATATATAGCTTTTTAACAATTTAACACATCCTTTTGCTTTGTATACTTTATGTTAGATATAAGATAGTAATACGTACATTCTTATATTATTCTTTAATATAGTGCTTGAGATGGATACATAAGAAAAGAGTTTAGATGGATATAGACTAAAAGAGTTTAGAGTTTAGTTAGATAGATATAAGGGAGGAGGCAAGAAGGTGATAACGGCAGAATGAGACAATATAAAAAGCGTGATAGGTAAAAAAAAATGTAAAACCGAAAACTCGTCTAAAGCCGAAAGGCACGGTCTAAGTAAAATAAATAAATAAATAAATAAAATAATATGATGTTTTTTCTTATTTACTTCTTGTCGATAGAGTTAAAAAATTAAAAAAAGCAAATAACCATAAGAAATTAATAACGTATAGAATGAACGATACATTGCTTCTATAAAAGATATTAAATGAAGCAGAAACAAAGTTACAAGGAAACAAGAAAATGAAATCGTATTTCACAGACATTTCACGAATGTAAAGAAAATATCGTAAGAATAACTGAAAAATTCGCCCATTACATTTTCCAAGCGTTGAGACAGAAGTACATAAAGCCATGAAACGGTTTATTAAGACACGGCTTGATAAGAAAGAGAAAGGAAAAGATTTCTCGGGCGTTTGGAGCCTGCGGCAGACAATGAAACGAATTATATCAACCGTGTGATTCCTTCTGAATTCCATTCCACCGAGAAAACCATAAAAATCTACCTGTTTTACGTTCCTTCTGCACGCGATATCAAAAGATACTAATGGAGTTTTATTGGTCGAATCTCGAACCACGATATATAGCCGATCAGCCGTGGTTATGTTAACGAGCTATTATACCGAAAGAGTAAAGAACTTGTTGCTTTGCATCGACTAGATATACAATGTCGATGTCAATACAGATATATACATGCACGCTTTTCTCCGAACTACGTATGTGAAACTAAATGTTTATAACAATTGAAAACCACATAGAAAAATTGCGACAAGTAATTTTTTCGGTCTTTGGACTTTCACGTCGCTTAAATAACTTAAAAAGAAAAAGAAAAAAAAATAGAAATTTCATACTTTATAATGTAATTATTTAGTAATAGATAGGAAAAGAAGGAAATAGGGAAAGAAGGTAAAGGAAGGGAGCACAGCCTCTAGTATGCTATTACTCTTAATGATTTCAAAGCTCTAGAAAAAGTTTTTTTTTTATTTTTATTTTGGTTTTTTTACAATTTGCCCTGAAGGGCATTTGGTAAAGTGTTATATCTTATTGGTGAAAAAAAAAATAAAATAAAAATAAACATAGCATGTGGGTGGCTACCTCCAGCGGGGTGCCAGCTTCGTTTTTTCTAAGTTATATCTTTTATGACTCTAGAAAAAGTGAGTCGATATTTAACAAACTTCTGACTATTAATACATTCGCAATTTTAACCGAATAATTTAACGACCATGTTTAATGGCTGCAGAAATATTAATTTTTAATAAATTGAAAATTCTTAATCACAATTGGAGGAATTTGGTAGTATTAATTTAATAATATTTCTTCAACGTGTAGGATAAATTAGATTCGATCTTAGTGTATCGATCTGTGCCCTATTGGGACCAACCCTGATTTGAAAGCGAACAGGATTTAACAACATCAGAGGATTGAACAGAACGGAATTTAATTGGCTTAGACTCGTTAGTATTGTGTCACCTCGGTGACATTTCAGCAAGTCCAGTAAATCCCAAGTCATCGCTCCTTATAACTATAATCACTCGTAAAATATTTGTTCTATGGAAGGTAAATAAATCTGGTTTTAAGAAAACTGTAACTCGTTAACAATAGCCATTTTACAATAGAAATTTTACAAAATGATGTCTCTGGTACGTGATATTTTCTGCAATGTATACGTGTTAAAGACATAATCGAATTATTGACTGTATCAGTTAATGATTTTCACAATTTTTTAATATTAAAATAATTATAAATTTGTCGTGCGAGTGAATTTATAAAATTATTGTTTTAATTAGTTTCTGTACGTCGAGTTTTAATATAAAATTTCCTTTAAAATTTGAAAATTGAAATTAAAAATTTGTTCTGTAAAAAACACCGTGTGAAATAAATTAAATAACGCGTGTAATATCAAACTATATATCGCGAAATGAAAAATTATGAATTAATTTTAAAATTATTATATATTAAACAATTTTTGTTGACTGTTTTCTGTACATGTACATGGAGATTCGAACAAAATTAAACGCTGTCTATATGGAACATTTCACTTAATTCGATAGTAGATTAAGAAGATGAAGACTCTCGATATACAATTATGTTTTGCTTTTGCTACATTCTGAACAACATTAAAATAACGTAAAAATAAGTACAGTTTCATTTTTTAGGTCAGCATTTACATCACATGACAAGCTATTCGTGACTTTCGAGCGTGGCTTATACTTTTTTTTTAATGAGTTTTATTTTTAAAAAGTCTATCATGAGAACTTCTTTTCCCTTTTACGTTAATGATCATTTACGATTATGATCATCTGACTGGCAGTCCATAAGCTTCAATTAACTTATGAGTTGATACCAATAGCTCACGAACTTTCTAATTAATCACGTATCTTAACATTAATCATATTTTTATGTAATTTTAATTCAATTCACTAAGTGTGAAAATTACCAATTCTATTTCATTTCATATTCTATATTAGCATATTTATAATTTGAAAATTTAGGATATAATATCTTTATTTGAGGTTCCAAACTTTTCAAATCGTACATTTTTTATTTCGTCATCAACGAAATTTCTTACATAATCTCGCTTCCTTCCTTCCAAAGAAACGTTACATGGATGTATGAAGTATCTGGAGAAAACAGTGATGGACGCTAATTGCTGTCACTTCGAAGCATGTTTGTTCTTCGATGGTAGAGAAGCGAGAACAATGGGCAAACTCGTTATTCTTGCGTGCATTTTCAGTTGCGTTTGCAAATATATATATTCGATGGAATGTATATGCTTTGAGTCTTTCGTTTCTTAAATTAGCTTTCCACAAAAATTATTCTGTTTACAAATGATACACAAGTACAAATTAAAATTAGTTTAATGTCTGGGCCCCCTCTCATAATAATTTATTAACTAATAATAATAGCGAATTGAACTGAGTGTGGACTACGTACTTCTGTTGGACAAATAATTTTATAATTTTATGATTTTATGTTGAACAAGATGATAAAAAATTACTTTTAAATTTTTGTTTCATTATCAAATTTGTTACTGCTATATAAAAATTTATTAATACCGATATAATTTTACTCGTAATGTTAGTTCGATTGTACAGGAGAGCCTTTTGGTAATAATTATATTAAAGGATATTTAGTTATTTATATAATTAATATATATAATATATATTAATATGTATTAATTTATTTTTGATATATATTGATATTAATATATATTAAATTATTACGCAGTAATGTTAGTAGCAAATTATTAATTACATTTTTAGCTACTTTATCCGCCGATGCGAAATCTGTTCATCCCGGTATTCCTAAACTGCTGGTTGGCAAAGCATTCATTGCAGAATATGTTCGTAAGTAATTGACATATACAACTTAGTATTAAATTGTTCATCTTCATCTCGTTATCATGGATACTCGTGTTTCAGAACGATCTACACAGAGCTATGCAAAAGTCCCAATCAGCTTTAAGTCAGCAACTTATGATCCTTAGTGCTACGTTACTGTGCCTTGTCTTTACTAGGTGAGTAAAATTATAAGTTATTCTAAATATTTATTATTAAAATTCAAATGCAAGTTAATAATTTTTTTCATAAAAGAAAAAGTCACCGTATTGTGAAATAAGATATAACGTTCTTCAAAGTAATTTATTCAGCTTAAAGGTTTCATGATAGACACTAAATACATAATCTTTTGCTTATAATAAAAAGAAAATATTTTCGTAAATTTCGTCTTCTAATTATAAACAGATAATATTTATCGAACAGAAGCATAATCATCTTGTGTAATGAAATAGTCTCTATGTTTCCTTTAATAACTTCTGTTTTCTTCGATGCAACGAATGAACGAATTAAAATTCCGTCTTCGAGCTGGTCGACTTTTCTCTCGGTTCCTTAGCCGTTCACAACAATTATGTAAGTTTACCGAAAGCGCATGTTACGTGGCTTGCATACAAGTCATATTACATTATCCAAATAACGAGGAAACTTTGCCAATCAGGAACAGACGCTTCCATTTACGAATTCTCAGATTTCCTTAACGGTGTTATGATTTAGACGGAGAAACAATGATCCCAGGCTTAATTTCCTCGATTCGAAGATTCTTTCATCGAATTTACGACAAATCTTTATTATCAAGATACATCTTGATAATTAGAAAAAGATATGAAATTTGGTATTATGAAAGTAATTCAGAAATTTCAAGACATTTATTTGGAATTTTCTTTTAATTTCCATTTCAAATAATTATTCTTAATTATTATATCTAGTAAACGCAATTTCCAATTTTCTATCAAAACTCATTATACCATTCTAAAGGCAGTGCATTTGTTCGAGTAGTTACACGTTGCTCGAGCGATAAAAGGCAATATTCCAGGAAACTCGAAAATTATCAATTAAAACCAAAGAATAACTATAATTTCGCGTGCTTGTTAAATCTATAATCTATCTAGGATATTCTCTTAGAGGGATCAATATGATGTTTTATCCATTTAGAATGAATGACGGTGTATATAATAACACCCGCGTAGGATTATTGATAATTCAAGATACCTCGGTGGACTAACACCGGCATTTCATTTCTCTCGTACGTATTATTAACTCGCTCCTTTGCTTGCGAACCACGAAAAGTTAGCTTGACGTCGGTGTATTTATTATGCGAATGACGTCAAATAATATTCTATGCTTGAGAATTACGTAAAATTTCCTGCATCCACGTTATCCAACACCTGTATTTTGTATTATTTAATGAGATAAACGGAAAGTTAAACAACCCCTGGGATAACTATTCTCTATTCAGTACGTCGCGATGATCTCGACACCCTCGATATTGCTTTATCATGCAACAATTGCTATTGTTGAAAGAAATTTGGTTATGTAAGGAGGTAGAATAAATATCGAGGGTATCTTAACATTTGAACTTGTAGAGCATACATACATACACGTACATATTTACAGTGTTTATAGACTATATATACGAAGCTTTTTAAGTAAGCTTTCTTAATATATTCTATACGTACGAATAACAAAGAAGATGTTATATAAGTACACCGTAACAATAGTTATAAATATTCCAGTACGGCCCTTTATTCCGGACTATTCCTCGCCATGAGCCTTGTCATTAAATCTGCCGACATCGACGTCGATTGAAAGTTAAGATTTGTCCAAGATAGTACACGTCGAAGCCTACGTGGTAAAATCGATACGCAAAGGTGTTAACAGGCGTACATATGCACATTATTGTACATATGTATGCAATATCCTCGTAAGGATTACGATCGCGCCACGAAGGGATGAAACTTGCCTGATTGACCCAGATCGCAATGTGGGACAAATGTTAATAAGTAATCGTGGCGGCTCGTGCAGA
Organism: Bombus pascuorum; assembly: GCF_905332965.1. Classification (NCBI taxonomy): domain Eukaryota; kingdom Metazoa; phylum Arthropoda; class Insecta; order Hymenoptera; family Apidae; genus Bombus; species Bombus pascuorum. The sequence continues at coordinate 32,798,899 of NC_083488.1, read as the reverse complement.
TGGATTGGTATCGCCATCGATCGTCCTGATTCATTATTTACGGTGTAATTCTAGAACGGCGTACTTGTAAGCTCGCCCTTGCCACCGCGACTTGGTCGGATGTCCCCTATCTGTTGGCCGATCACGGCATTATTCGGAAGTCGTTTCTCAAACGGGGGAACGAGGTAAGGTGCACGTACGTTGTCACGGTTCGCCTATGTTCGTTCGTTCCACGGTGAAATATTTTGGGAACGCAGCCGTGGCATAGAGGAACGGCTACGTTTCAAGGGAAAAGACGCTCGAGTCGAATTGCTTACGAACATTTGTAAAGCGATGCAGAAACTTGAGTTTCACGAGTTTCGAAGAGTATAAATTAGTACCTGAGAATTATCATGAATTATTACAATTTACCGTCGAATTTATCGAATTTGGTTTAATTTATAGAATTATCGATCAACGGATTCATTTTTTATTAATATCGAAGGTCAACTTGTTTTCTTTATTAATATATATAATGAATTCGCGGAACAAGGTCTGAGATGATACAACAAAATTAACGGAGACAAACAATAAGAAAAGATAGAAAAATAAAGAATCCAATAGTCTATAAAAATCTAAAAAACAGAGAATTCAATAATATAAACGAGTCAAACTCATCCTACTTATTACATAACGCATAATCTGTTTCGCGATCACGTATTTAATTACTGCGAAATGTAAAGCATTTGCGTTAACGTGTTTTTTAATTCATTACAAGACAAACCTGTTTAACCTGTCACGTTACATTTTTTATACGAAACAGCGAAATGATAAGGTTAACCTGGTAACAGCGCGGCGAAATTATGCGTACAGCTTGCACACATTCGTAAATAGCACGCGCCGGTTAATGAGCGAAATTTATTATCTTCTGGTCCGGTTATTGCGTCGGACCAGACGTTATCTATTTCACTGTCATTGTGAAAATCGCTTGACGTTCGCCTTACGAATGGGCTTGTCGCGCTTAGAAGATGTATAGTTGCCGCCACACTTCGTTAGAACGACTACTTGTGGAGTTTACAAGGAACAGGCTCTGCTTATAAGCTACATTCTCGGAGTTGAACGGAACGAGCAACTCTTCTGCACAATCAATATTGATAATGCGGCAGGGTTAGCGTGCCTGCGTTCTTGAAAATAGATAGAATAAGAGAAACGCGCTATAAATGACTATCGTTACCCTGGACGAAATTTTGTTCAAAAGGTACCTACGTTCATTTCTAAGGAAAATTTACTAAAGATATTTGATTGCTCTATAAACGCGATGTTTTTGTACGATTATTGAATTGCACAAAAATTCCTGTTGTTTATTATTTATTTTGCTATCTAAATCTATACTCGATATCTATATCTTATTTATATTGCTAAATGGCAAAAGAAATTATTTATTTTGCTATCTAAATCTATACTCGATATCTATATCTTATTTATATTGCTAAATGGCAAAAGAAATTATTTATTTTGCTATCTAAATCTATACTCGATATTTATATCTTATTTATATTGCTAAATGGCGAAAGAAATGTAAGTTTGACTTATCGTTTCGACAAAGACATTATGACCTCCTTAATAAAGTTTCTTCGATTTTTTATGAAAATATCTTTTAAGTTTGTCCGATTTCGAAGATCAGAATTTTTATTTCGAAACCTATCAGATCACATCGCGCATGATACACAACAAGATATTGTACTACATAGTCCTTATAAATATATTCTGTAATTATATAATGCAGAAGAACGATTATCTAGTTTAATCATAAAATTGTGGATCTCGTGGCAAATCTTTTTATAGGATCTGCCAATTTGTATTCGATATATCGGTGGCAAATAAAAATATAGATCATCTTTTTGTAATATCGATTCTATTATGTTGTAAATGTAGCTTCTGAGTACCAGAACGTTATTATCTAAAAAATGGAAAAGTTTTCGGAACACGGGCGAAAATCAAACTATAGTTTAATCGAGTGGTGCGAATTTACGCGGCATGTGACCAACTATCTGCGTACCACGTTCATAAAAATTCATGTGTTTTGGATTCACGTGTTTAACGCTCGTATGAGTTCGCGCATTCAGAGACCAGAAGATCGAAATGCACACATCATTAAGTATGCATATACAGGCAAAATTTTTAATATATTTCATTGTTCTGACGAACTATTGTTCCAACAGACGATACGTTTGAAGTTTGTCAGAGCACGAATCCACGGTAGTTTAAATCATCTTAACAGTTTTTAGGTATCTTCTGGAAAATGAAACCAGGTATCATATCTCAATATAAAATCTGAAAGTATGTCGATCGACGCGAAGTTACCTGCGGTATCGAACCACACTGTGGGAGTAACTAGAATCGTAATAAACGATTTTGAGAAACAATGCGGTTTTGAAACGAGGAACGAGTCCGAAAGCGTGAGGATAGTTTGGATATTTGTTGATACACATCAACGTATTCGAACGCGAAACGAAAGTCGTCCAATTAAAAAAGCAATATTGTTCCTCTTCTCTCGCTATTCAACGTTTCTTTGTTTCTTTTTTTTTTTGTCTTTTTATTTCGGTTGATTCGCCAAGCAGCGTTTTCGAATGGGAATACTAAATCGCGGGTCAAAATGTGCAGTGAAAATTCGTACGCACGAATCAGGCAATTTTGTTTCGATGTTTCGTTTGAATTTCGATAAATAATATGAGGCGAATATTGCCTTGAATCGGTTGAAGGCTAAATTGATCCATTCTATTCGATAATGATTTTTACACGGAATATTTTACAACGTTAGCGAATGCAACGAAGGCGAAGGAATTCAACGTTTTAAAATTGTTCGCCTTTTTTTGCTGAAAAAGCAAGCACGTTGATAAAGGGTATTCCTTTGAGGGAAGTAGATCTATCAAGTGTTAACAAAACTAATCAAAAAAGCTTATATTATATTGGAAGAGTTCTAAAAATAAAGAAGATTAAACTACTGAAATCTCTTATCGTCGAAACATTGAAAACAATTGTCTGAATGAATTCTTAAGTATTTCTTTAAATCCTGCGATTACATCTTACGCGATACTATTAAATTTATTTTAATTTAAAACACTTGATGAAAACATGAGGAGGTATTTGAAATACATCTCTAAATAAAAAAGGACTCATTATACAATCACCTCGTTATAGTATAAAAATAGTTGGTTAAACACGAACAGAAAGAGAAAAGACCAATTCGCACAAATATAAACTCGATACAGATATGAGAACGAGGCCGCATGCATAATACGGACTGCTGTCGTTTGTAAATGTTCTTCGTTAGAAAGAGTTCGCTTTTACCAAACGAGGTAAACGTTTTTTTAACCTCGACGTTTCAACGATCCTTTTGCTTTCACGAGGATGAAAGAACATCCGATGGTATCCCTCGATGTTCGAGAAATACGAACTACTAATTGTACAATCGGTTCCAGTCGACTGTGAATCGTACATTGGCCGGTGTAAGGCTTGAATTATTCTTGAGTCCGTAAATTATTGTTGTTAAGGTTACTCGGTGTATGTGGAATTAAAGAAACGCGTGGGTAAATTGTAAGGTATTGTAAGTATATATGTATATTGCGAATATTAAAGTACAAAGTGTGGAATACAACGTAAGCTGGTCCAGATCCGCACGCTAGCAATGTTACCCTGAGACTAAAAGAACCGCCGAAAACCAACGTCGCACGTGTACCGCTTATGGTCTGTCATCGACGCATTCTTCTGTCTATGCGCTATCGAAGACCTTAGCGCTTGAGAAAACCGAAGACCAAATGTAGAATTTTCTTAGAAGTTTATTTTTTTATTTTATTTTATTTTGGTTTTTTACAATTTGTCCTTATGGACATTTGGTAAAGTGTTATATCTTATTAGTGAAAAAAAAAATAAAATAAAAATAAATATAGCATGTGGGTGGCTACCCCCAGCGGGGTGCCAGCTTCGTTTTTTCTAAGTTATATCTTTTATGCTTTCTTAGAAGTGGCGATCACTTCGACAATTGTCTCTGAAACACACACGGTGACTTGAATGAAAATGACTTGAAGTCTGTGATCTCGTGATTCGTAAAACGCGTGTTTTAATTTACCTGTTTCAGCGTATGTGGGATTCAACACTTCCAGAGAGCGGGGCACAGGCATCTGAATCTGTTTCAAAGCACATATTACGTTGTAGTCACGTTTTCTACGGTCGGCTACGGGGATTTTGTACCTGACATTTGGCCCTCGCAGCTTTACATGGTCATCATGATCTGCGTTGCTCTCATAGTTCTACCTACTCAGGTATGTGTTATGTTTTACGAATCATAGTTTTGTCTATTATAGTTCGTCTATTTCTTAATTAACTGTGAGGAAACCGATAGGACAATAATATTATTATAATATATATAATAATAGTATAATAATACAATAATATATATATATATTAATAGCTGAATTTCATATTAATGTCTCGTGTTATACGTGATAACTGCTTTAAATTATCCAGTTTAATTTTGCATTCGTGCGAAACGTTTTTACGACAATTGACACAATTTTCCGCTGTACGAAACGTCACAAAGACAGGAAGTGTTCGACTATTACTTTCTGCTATTGTAGCGATATTTATCGTCCGGAGAGTAACCAGTCACATGAAACTTTATTTCCCTTTTAACGACGAATGTTACGACAGAAACGATGCGACGCGTTCGTTTGCTGACGATCGTAGAAGCGCTATCGATTTTCCCCCGATCATCGTCCGACGAAAATCGAAAGGCAAGTGATGGCGTGAGACTTTTATATCCAAGAACTTAATGGTCGGGAAATTACTTGAACTTAATGGCCACAAATTCCTATACAGCAATTGAGATATCAGAAACTTAATGTTGTGAGATTCGATACGTAATATGAAACTCCATCTCTTAATTGTTTGAATTTTATTTTATTCTTAATGGATATCATTGCGTTATAGTCGACTATAAAAATTGTGAATTAACTTTATGCCGAATTACTTAATTTTCTTAATTAATCTTCTTATATTTCTGATATCAAGTTAATTAATTTTGAGGATATTTAACTCTAATTTGTATTCTATATTTTATACAACAGAATGGTGATGTTCGCGACTTAAAATACAGAAAACAAAGGGCTAAATTGCATCGATTGAATGATCTCTTTAAATTTGCTGAAGCACAATTTTTCTAGATTTCATAAGTACGCTATTCACCGCTGCGTCATCGTGTCAAGTGACACGACATTGAATTATTATACATAATCTATATTTAATAAGCCCAGTTTGGAATTCAAATTTAAACTAAAGCGCGATATCGACACATCTCTCGAGTTCAAGTACACGTAATCCTTTTTACGAGTGTGCTACGGTATAATAAAACGAGCGAATAAGTACTTGTATCTTGACTAAACTAAATTTAACTAAACTCAACTAAACCGAACCAAATTAAAACACTAAAAGTAAAAAGTAATCTCTCTCCACAGTTGTGTCATCAATCGTCACGTTAATTAATGATTGAATAAGCAAATAGCTAATAACCGTTAATATAGAATGTTGTTTGAAGCTCTGCGAATGGTTGCAATGATATAAAGTCAGCGATGCATAATACGTATACTGCTTCTATAACTGTGAATGTAATTGTAAATGAAAGTTACAGCTAGTTATCGTCATAAATGACTTCGCTACAGTAATTAATCTACGATATACAAGTAAATAGCGTCGCATACAAAACTCATTGCCAGCCCTTTGTGTGTTTATGAAAGGATTCATAAAATTTCGATGTGTAGCATGTAATCTAATTAATGCTGGTCGGTAACAAACGTTTAATTAAATCCTTTATGGTGGCGGAAGCTAACCTAAATTCCCTATCCTACTTGTTGACCGAAATCATTGACTAATGACAGTAGGAGATATCAAAGGCTAGCTATCGGTTGATGGCACAGATTGCGATGACAGCGATAAACGTGCGATTCAGCCGTCAGGACTGTCGATGACGTATAATATGCGAATATTCTGATAAAAGGAATCCTTAGGATACAGATACATCTACATAATGAATTAAAATTGACAGAATTTAGTGACTTAATATAATTTTCGTAATGTAGTGTTATTATTTTAATCGATATTTTTCAATCTGTTATATCGATGTCAAATAATTTTTACGACGTAATTATAAAATTACGATAATTCTTCGAACGATGATATTGTTTTATTTGACATTTATTTTGAAATAAAAATATTTCTTTGGGAAATACAACTTTTCGATAAAATTATATTTAACGATTTGCAATGAAAATTAGAGATGTTTTACTAAAGTGACAAAAGCATGCAAAGAAAAAATAAGTATAGCAATTTTTTAAATTGTTGGAATTTAAGATTCATAAAATCTCTCTTTCAGTGAAAACTCTAGAAATTTGTCAATATATTAGGTTGTCCGAAAAGTGTCTTTCCTTTACAGACACGTCTTTTACAACGGCGTATCTTCCATCAGCATCAGCACAAAATGGATCGTACGTAATTCGATAAAATAATATAAAACGAAAAATGTAGCGCATCCATTATTTCTTTATAAAACGAAAGAAACTTCTCGGACGACCTAATAATTTGCTACATTCTGCAACTCTAAAAGTACCTTCGAAATTTACTTTTTATCGCGATAAAAGTTGTCCTTGCATTTTACTCGAAAAAATAGGGAATACGATTATTCTACAATAATCATAGTCAGTCAGTTAATAAATGGCAAGTAGGTGTGTAGTGACATCCGAAATTTCTCTAACAGTTTGAGCAGTTGGCTTTCACGTGGATGGAAAGACAAAAACTAGGTGGCTCGTATTCCTCGCACAGAGCGCAAAGCGAGAAACACGTGGTGGTATGTAGTACAACGCTGCAAGCCGACACCATCATGGATTTTCTAAATGAATTTTACGCCCATCCCCTTCTACAGGTGAGAAATTCGATCGTGTAATTACTCTTGGCCAATTTAATTCCCTTCTCGATTTTCTTCTCCATTTTCCTCTGTTCTACTGACATAGTACGCTTTTAAATTTACAAATTCCATTTTATCATTAAAGTAATTAAAGTAAAATTTAAATGAACATCTTAACAATATCGACACTTCGTGCATAATTATAACATAATTAGAGTTTCGGTATATTCTTGACAAAAGTTTCATGAATTTAATTATTATTAGGACTACTACGTTGTATTATTGTCACCTATGGAACTGGATACCACGATGAGAATGATTCTACAAGTGCCCATTTGGGCGCAAAGGGTAATCTATATTCAAGGATCGTGTTTGAAAGATAGTGATCTTACCAGGGCGAGAATGAACGAGGCCGAAGCCTGCTTCGTTCTTGCTGCAAGAAATTACGCTGACAAAACCGCTGCTGACGAGCACACGATACTCAGGTCAGTTCCGTTTGAAGAATTGAAAAGACAAAAGAAAAATCGTACGTGAAACATTGATAAATTGTTAACTTATCGAACGATTAATTTTTAACAATTTTATACGCACGAAGAATATGTGGATAGCATGTCATATAATATACAATAACTTTTCCCGTTGACTGAGAATAAAGAAAAATGTCTTATGGATATTTGGCTGATCGGCAACAGGTCGTGGGCAGTGAAGGATTTTGCACCAAACGTTCCTCAGTACGTACAAATCTTCCGTCCGGAGAACAAACTTCACGTGAAGTTCGCGGAACACGTGGTGTGCGAAGACGAATTCAAGTACGCCCTTTTGGCGAATAATTGCACGTGCCCTGGTGCTTCGACCTTGGTTACTCTTCTACTGCACACTTCCAGAGGACAGTAAGTATAAAAGCGAATTTTTCCATCGAAAGAATTACACAGAAATCAATCAAATAGTGTTTTGTCGTGGTAAGTCATTAACTAAAATTTATTGGAAGAAAATGATCCGTCTGTCCCTGATTTTTTAGAGAGGGACAGCAATCGCAAGAAGAGTGGCACAGGCTGTACGGTAAATGTTCGGGAAACGAGATTTATCACATTATTCTCGGAGATTCTCGATTTTTCGGCGAGTACGAGGGTAAATCCTTCACTTACGCGTCCTTTCACAGTCATCGGAAATACGGGGTGGCATTAGTCGCGGTCCGCCCAGCGGAACTTCCGGAATTTTACGAAGATACCATCCTTTTAAATCCTGGTAACTTTCGAATATCGTATAATTTATATTCTCGCTCTTATACGTATTCTCATACTCAAAATCAAAAACCAAGTAAATAACAACTAGCCCCAACATATCACAATGAAAGACGTATTTTTCCCCAAAAACGTATACAATCTTTTATTTAATTTCTTAACTATCAAAATCTACCATCGATCGAGATTCTCAAAAATTATCTAACTCGTTTCAATGTATCGCAAGGTCCGCGACACATAATGAAGAAAACGGACACCTGTTACTACATGAGCATTACAAAGGAGGAGAATTCGGCGTTCGTGGTGGCGAACAACCAAACTGGAACCGTGGCGGAGGGTACGCAAGTGGTCGTGGAGACGAAGACCGATGGGACCGGAAACACGAACAGTAATTCGGCCAGCAACACAACAACGAACAACACCACTACCACGATGAATTCTGGCACAGGGGCAGGCACTACAACGACTACGACGACGACGATCTCTACCAGCTGCACGATCGCCGGTGGTGATGGGAACGGTACTGCAAACAAGCCCGGTGCCAACGAGCACCATCGTTATTCCAACAGTTGTAACAATGCGCTGAACGAAACAGCTTGCTGCAGACAGGAGACGACCTGCACGGGGCCCCGTGGACAGAACGTACACGGTACACAGGCACACAGGGCCCCACAGGTTATTTTGCAGGTCCTCCCTAGCACGCCCACACCACTCGAACACCACAACATACTCGCATCCAATGTCCACCGTGAGTGTCGCATGCGCTTGCCCTTATCTTCTTTTCTTTTATCTTACTCTCTTTTTGGTATTGGTTCTCGTTGTTGTTCCTTTCGTCTTTTTCATCTGATTTTGGCGATACGATTTATAGCTGTACTTTGATGTATCCGTTTTATATCGGTGGACAATTTAATCTTACGCAAGGATATTTGGGCATTTTTATACGTTATCGGAAGAAAGCTCGAAGGGCAGGATGAAGTTAGTACGATTATTAATGAATTATCGTTGTGAGAAAGATGAGAAGAGTATCTATGATATTAATGGCAAATGGTAATGTTTCATTTATTTCGCGTTATGCGGTAGAAATAATGAAGAATGATACAGTGGATTTGATTCTAACGATGCCTCTGCATATTGGGATTTATAAATAATTAATTTGTCAAAGAATATAGTTTAATATAACTTAGATAGATATAGTTTGAGAAAGTATTAGATTTAGGGAATATTTATTGAATAAAAATTAGTTATGGAATTAACTGTAAGAAGCTTCGAACACATTATCATTTAATTCTGTGGAAAAATGTACTTAACAGTTATCACAAATTTATAACTTTATCATTTCATACAGCTCCACTTACAATGATATATTTTATACCATAACGTTACTATATAACAGATCTTGATACATTATACTTGATAAATTAATGTTATCAAATTTTCTGTGGGTGATATATTTGCGTTTTAGAGACAGACATTCGTTAAATGTATTTTACGGTGGATACTTTTTAGAGAAATATGGTGCCGTTTTTTTTATACTTGCATAGTTAGAATAATTGGTACAGTTATATTCTTCGTATCATTTATAAAAAAGATTTATGAAAAGATATGTCGTATAAATTTCAACAGAACGATAAATCGATCGACGTAGTATAATAATGTAAGATTGATCAGGGTTTCATACGTACCAAATGAATAATACATATATTAAACGCAAATGTTATGAATTTATGCTGCATTAGACTTTAATATGTTAATTATGTTGGTACTGATCTCTCTCATTAATTACCATTTCTGTCGCAGTGTAACTAATTTACAGTTCTGCATGCAGTAGATTGGAACGTATAAAAGCAGATAGAAAGTTAATATGTATGAAATTATAAATAACTACTTTACAGAATTAATTGCTAAATTAAATTCTTCCTTTTAAATAAATATTTCCTTGTTCTATCTAAAGATATTTTTATTTTCTTAACTCAGTTTGCTTGTACTAACCGTTTAAATTATATCGTTGATAAGAATAACAAATAAACATCTAAGCTTAGTGGCATGGCTTTATAACTTAATGCAATGTTTTTGCATTATGTAAATGTTCTTTTCTCTCGTGACTTGTAGATGCATGTTACTATATAAAAAAATACGCATGCATAGAATTGAAATTTATGTATAAGAGTTTTTACTCCGAATATAATCTGACTCGAATTAACAACACCGACACATTTTATGTAATTCCTTTATTTCAAACTATGGTGGATATTAAAATACAAAAATATTTTAAATGCTTAACATTAAATAATAATAAAATCTTCTATGTGATTAAAATATAGACGAACGATTTCCTGCTTTCTTTTCTTTTCTTCAATTCAAAACGTTCGCATTATTTTAATCACTAATAAATGGACTCCATAAACATACATACCACAAAACAGCGTTGAAAGTTACAAAAGCGAAGTGTTCAGCTTGCAAATAATAATCTCCGATCAAAATAAAAAAATTACCACTATTACTTTGCATTATGATATAATTACTAGATACGTAGAAAAATTCTAACTGAAGATATATAGCATCTTAATTTATTTTTCAACATCACTTATCAAATTGAACAGATATTAAGGAGAAAAAGATATTAAAAGAAACGTATCGTAATTAATTGGCGATAAAAGAATAAAATATACACAGAAAATGTAAACTATTGAAAATAAGTGAACAACAGTACACAGTTTCGACAATTCTTTAATTTACACATAAACTAATATTTCTTCATGAAGTGTTTTAGAGGATATTTTTTTATACTCCTCCTTTTATCAGTCATGATGAACGGACTGTATTTCTATTTTCATTAGAAACTTTTTCATATTTTTAGGAGACGTGTGTAAATAATTATTAATAACAGACCTCTAATTTTATAGCAACCTATTTAGACCCAGGAGGATTTGGAGATTCGCGACAGTGTTTGAAAGATGGAGGATCTTCGCCGCAGACACCGATAACCGGAAATCATTTGGACGTTCCACGATCCTTAGATCCTAATCCCAATCTGCTGAGTCCCGAAATTCTCACACAAAGAAGAGGTAAATTAATAATTAAATCAATATTATTCCGCATGCTTAGTTAAAATCTGTAAATTCACGTACAAAGACAGATATGGAAATATGGAAGTAGTATAAGTCAACCATTATAAGTACAGGAGAAGAATTTTGCAATTTTTGAAGGAAACGCATGATGTATGTTAAATAATACATTCTTAAGCGATCGCTATTTGATGTCCAGAGTACTAGTGCAATAAATCATTTATTATAACATGTATTTGATAAATAATGTTTAAAATGGAAAGATGGTGATTCTTCTTTTAATCGCTGCCAATCAACGTTTAATTTCCACTGAAACATATAGTGGCAAAGTATAAATAAGAAACTGCTTGCTCGTAAATTCAACTAATTATATCACTATAAGTATCATGTATTTCTATTTGAAAATATTAGTAAGAGTCAGAATAATCATCCAAACGTAGTTGTACAAAATAAAAATAAAATGTAAAATACATAAAATTCTATAACATGTGAATTCCTATAAAAGAAAGTACATCAAAACGTTGCAGGAAGTAGAAGACCGAGCATTTTACCAGTACCGGACATGTTAACGAGCTCAACCTTGCATCTTCCCGGTCAAGAGTCTTTGGACCACGAAGGTGACGAGTCTGAGGACGAAATGGACGACGACGTACCTTGGAGATCGCCCAGCGAGAAAATAGCGTGAGTATGATCGACTCCTGATCGCAATTCATTTCATTTCTTTCTTAAGTCCAAGGTTGGAAGGATCGAAGGTACAAGGTTTCCTAGCACATCTAATATGAACATGAGGAAACTGACGGTCAAAGATTAGCGCTCGTTACAAATTTATAGATACGTTTATTAGATAGATGAGAAAGCTGGTTTCCTCTCTTTGACAAATCCTTTTGATCTATGTACTAAAGCACGATCGTGAAATCCTTTACGAGTGAAACGATCATGCACTATCTCGGGCACTTGCATGGCACAGTCTCTTGTGCATCGAACGTATTTTGTGTATAAATTTTTTCTACATATACACATATGCATATCTATATACTACATATTACTACCATATGTACTATATATTGGTATATGAATATATACTTATATTTGTTTATATATTTATACATATACCGGATGAATGTACCTTGTTTGTCATTGTTTTTATATTCTGAATATTGTACATTATACGTCTGGATATTAGTCTTTAGGAAGAACATACTGGCTACTTGAAATATTAGATTTTGCACTATACTACGTCAAACTATTTAGATTATTATTTAGCGTTATATATATGAGAATATTGCCGGTATTTTCTTTGCAACGCAATGAAGATACACTGTAGGATCGTACAGTCGATAGAATATTCATTTTTGATATCTCGTTTACGCACGATCGTTCAATTACAGACGTCCATATGTTTTACCATTATTACAGACGTACAGTATATTTATTTATTAATTTGTAAGATAATATAAATTAACGCGATTCGATTTTATTCAGTGATATATAGATTTCTTTGGTGAAACATTTTACAATTAAAGACGTTTAAATATAGAAACTCGTAATATTCTCCATTAAATTGTGGTAATGAAGTAAACGTTGAAACATTTCTGAGACGAATCGTCTGTCGTGAAGGGTTAATCAAGTAAACGAAAATCTGTACTATCTTATCAGAGTTACTATCTATTATAGGAAACAACGTTTAGCAGTTACGCTGCAGAAACTATGCACCATGCTCATCTTGTTTCTGCACCCCTAGATGTTATTTCCTCTGATCGCCTATTCGACGTAACGTACCCATAACGTAACCCTATCAATTTCCTGTCTTACGATGATTTAGTAGCGTTCGAAGATCACAGGGGAAAACACGACGAGTACGTCCTTTTTTTATCTTTTCCTTTTAATAGGAATTTATGATTAAACGGGAAATTTTTAACGTGACACGATGGAAATAATCTGTCAGTTTCGAAAATGTAATTATTTTCAAATAGTTGATAAATCGACAAAGTTTCGTGGAAAGCTAAGGTATAGTTATTAAAACGAACAGATATTTCGATGCTTCGATATTACGACGAGCAATATTGTGAAAATTTGAAAGGGGGTGTGAAAAGGGGATTTGTCGAAATCAAATAGAGCGAGAATCTTTCAATTTTAAAATTGCTTCCTCGTGAAACAGAAGAGATGTAACTCGTCGTGTTCTTCCTTGCAGTCTTTATTTTCAAAGATACAAAATCTATATTTTGTCTTCTTGCCATCCAGTATTTACCATCCGACACTTGTCCACACATTCGTCACATCCGTGCAAACACTTTCGGAATAAAGTTTCCATTCGATACAATACATAACAAATTTGCTCGAATTGAAAAAAATTTTGATTTCGAACGACAACAACGACGACGACGACGACGAAATTTCCATCTCGAAACGTGTAACGTCGAGCGATCTGAAAAGTTCGAATGTCATGGTGACAAGAGACAGACAGGGCGAATAAGGTAAAAGTTTTGGAGCACGAGAGATCGTTGTCACGCGAAACCTGTCATTCAACATCCTAAAATACAATTAAACGCAAGTTTACGTTGATGGTCGGTCTGTCCTGTATGAATGTCTCTCGATGCCTGTGCCACACTAATCGACCGTCGATGGTATTGAATCGCTGCTCGATGCTGTCCTGCCTGACACCCTATATGTCCTCATGGATGTTTTCGATGTCTTCCTTCTTGCATCGTCTTTATGCACTGCCGTCTCCACGCACGACCTTTGCCCAGCAGTTTCAAAGGGTGAGTTCACGTTTTTATGCTTTCGTACAAACTATCCTCGCGTCTCGTCGCGTCGCGTCGAGGGAACGTTCAGAACGAAAACGTCGAATCGTTTCGATATGTTTCGTTTCTATTGCAAAGTAACGATCAAAGTTACAGTTGATTCCTATAAAATGACTGTTCTCCAAATTTAATTTAGATTTACAAATTTAAGAGAAAAGAATAGTCCAATCAAGAATTACGTCAGTTTAAATATAAAATTGGCAATAATCTTCTGTGAAATAGATTTTTCCTTTATAAAGAGTTTCGTGTATACGTGTGTAATATTTTGGTAATTGAAATCAACGCTTTATCTTGCTCCTAAGGATTATAAAATCCTCTGTTTCTTTTCTTTTTTCTTCTTCCTTCTTAATTAATACTTTGCCTTGGTCACGTTATTAATAGAAAAAAACTGTTTTTATTTCGAAACGTTCCCTCGCTTATTACCTATCATAATATTATGTATGGAGAAAAGGGAAGCGTGAATTAGTTCATGCTCTTAAAAGATTGATTAGCCAGACACTTTCCGCAGCATGCATATTTCAGCGGAAGTTGTGGCGCGTGATCGCGAGACACACGCGAAGAAAATGGGCGAAGGAAGTTGATAAAGAGGTCGCGGTAGATACGCAGCTTCGGAATTTATTAACTGATTCGAGCAAACTTTAGTCATCTACATCGTGCATCGAGGTTCGCTGTTTAATACGGCTCGTTGAATCGTTTGCAATGGAACGAGCTCTGAAATTGAAGTTATTCTGATACGAAACACGCGGCATTGCAAGGTGAATGAAGTTACGAAAATGTTGCACGTAGCCGAAATGAACTTTCCATCAGGTCGGATTGATCGGTTTTCAAGGTATTCGTGTAGCACGAAGTGAATTTATTAGATAAATAATTGTAATTCGCAACACTGCTTCGAACAGCTTCCGTAGGAATTATTGAAATTGCAGTTTTTGACGATACTTTTTATTAAAAAGAAATTTTTTACTATGTTTAAAATTGCCAGGATACGTAACGCAATTAAAATAAAAAAGGAAACGAATAAAAATAAAAGAAGGGTAACGCGTAACAGTCACGAAATTGTTACGATGCATCCTTTAAAGTTGTACTGACCTGAATGGATGAAATTCCCATAGAAACGAATAATGTAGAGATACCAAGCGTATTTTCCATTTAAACTTTGACAATTTATACATTCCACTCGAATATGTACGAACAACCGTGATGCTTTATGCTTATCCCAGGCATAAATATGATTGTTCATACTCATAATTTTAATTTTCATTTACCACTTTGGTCACTATGAGCTAGTATTTGCTTAGTATAAGCATAAATATTATAGAACGTGTATTACTCGGTATTTTTCATATGCAAATCGTTCGTTAGATAGCTCTAAACGCATTAAGATGTTATTCCACATGACTTCTTTAGTCACGCACATATTATTTAAACGTGAGTTGTAAGGGTGGCATGATTGATTTACCTATTTTAAAAATTTTTTTCTCCTCGCGATATTATCATTAATTGATCCTTATATAATGTAGTCAGATTTTATATATCTGTTGCGTATAAAGTTGTAGACGTGTTTATTGAAATTTCAAAAAATCATACGATAACTAAATGTGTATATAAATAGTTCGAGATAAAATGATTTTCATACCGTTTCATATTTATAGACAATAATAAGAAATATTTTGATACACTAACACGTATTAGTTTTATCTATAAATAACTGAGAATGATTTTATGTGAAATAGATGCAACAAAAATAGCAGAATGATGGAAAATATTAGTTTCTGCATAATGCATGTATGTATGTAGATCACACGCGAAAATCTTATCTGACAGTCTTGTAATTTAAATAACTTGACATTTAAATTGAAAATGATGCAGTTCTTTGTTTTCAAATAATTTGAAGAATCAGATTTCGAAAATAGCTCGATACTCGGTATACAACTCTTGCTTCGATACCCTTATTTTATTTAAAAATTGTACACATTTTTAATATTTTGATCATTTTACACATTCGCACATGCTTGTCACGTTGTACACGTCAACGGTATAACATCACATTTTATCACTGTGTCGATATAATTAGTACGATACACGTTGCACATGAAACCTGCGAATCGTGTAAAAATACATTTTCTTCATTTCAGTTTATAATAATTCGTGTCGAAAATAGTTTAAATATTATTTAAAAATAGAACAATTGAAGAGAGCATTAAAAGAATATTCTTATAGATGTTAATCAATTACAATTTGTTTATCATATTATTAGAGAAAAAATGTATATTATATATTAAAAATTGTATAGTTTTTAACATATGTAAAAAAATGATTTCGATTATAAATATCAGGCAGCAAGTGTTCTTCGTGCTTTATATTTCAATGTGACAAAAGATTCCAAACAGAAAGTACAAAATGTCTTTTCATGCATTCGAAAGCTCCCATCTGCTTACAAAGTCAAATGCAATGCATACTGTGTATGAATTATACAACAATTTAATACAACGTCGATGTGATTATAGGATCGTTAAAGGATTTCCACCTGTTTCACCCTTCATAGGGGTCTCGCCAACTTTATGTTATTTGCTGAAAGAAAAGAAACCACTCTGTTGTCTTCAGCTTGCACAGGTGAATATTTGATAGACTTGCAAAGTGAATGCTGATCTCAAATTATAATTGCAAATGTTCTTGGTTGTTAGGTGTGCCAACATTGTAGCTACAGAAACGCGAAAGAGTACAATTGGCAGAATAAGACCATAATCTTGGCAGCTGATTACGCTAGTAATGGGATCTATAACTTCATAATTCCTTTAAGGGCTCATTTTAGGTATCCTCAAAAAATAATATATGCAATTTATCTATAGTGTATACTTTGTACTATCGTTCAAAAGTCTCTACTTTACAAAATGTCTATACTTTGAAACTATACTAATTTATCCTTACTGGAAATTAAATTTCGGAATAAAAGAATATTTGAGTGTAGAAAAATTGCATGATGCTAATCAATGGTCTGTGTTAGGTCCAAAACTTCGCTGAACCCGATCATTCTTCTGCTGGAACGGACACCGGAAATTGCTTTCCTCGATGCGGTGTCTTACTTTCCTTTGGTGTACTGGATGCGAGGTACCATCGATTGTTTGGACGATCTTCTTCGCGCTGGTATCACTCTAGCGGAAAACGTCGTCGTCGTAAACAAGGAACTTAGTAATTCCGCAGAAGAAGACACTTTGGCTGACTGCAATACCATCGTCGCGGTTCAGACGATGTTTAAGTAAGCGTTTGGAAATTTTTCACAAATAACTATTATACTAAACCATGAAAATTACGTGTAAAATGTCGACGATGTTCGATTAATACACATACTATTTTATATTACTCGATAAATATATAAATATATTTAAACCTAGTATTTATACTTGATATTTTAGTATATTATTTTGAATAAGTTCCAAGTTTATACTATTTTTGTCTCATTTTGATTTCAATTTAATTCCTTTACAATTACATTATGTGACGAATATATATATATATGCAAATATATTTACTGAAAGCATTATTCGTGAATTTGCAGATTCTTTCCTAGCATAAAAAGCATAACGGAGCTCTCACAATCGAGTAATATGCGTTTCATGCAATTCAGGGCACACGACAAGTACGCTCTTCATCTCAGTAAAATGGAAAAGGTATTTCTCCCTATTGTTCTAAATGATAATTTTTAGAAGCGCTCGAGCAATTCGTAATTAATAGCAGACTTTGATCTTTCAATAATAATTAATCCACTGATTATTAAATTAAACAATAATTTATGCTTATTTGTATATCGCGTGAAAAATTCAAATATCATTAAATAAAGAAGGAAGTAATAAAATTAGTTTAACGTTAAATATAGAAGTAACAATTTGCATTCAAGTTTACCATGTATTCAAGTTTACTCTACTTTATTAGTAAGTAACCTATTACAGCGATTTCTTAATTAAGTAACTAATCTCCAATGAGGCTTGGTAATACGTAAAATTTGTTATCTTAGATTATCTCGTATTTCCTTACAACGCTACTTGCCTTTAGTGTTTATAAGCACGTATACTTGACCTTTACTTAGTTACCTTATCCGTATAAAGGAAATTTTATTACATTACAAACACGAGACGAGTGAACATATCTTCTATCGTAGAAAAGCAATCAACTTGGAAACCTCTTCAATATCTGGAGTTAACGATGATAGTATCATGTTATGAAATAAATTTGCTTGCATCTTAGTATATTGTAAGGGTTAAAATAATTTTGTTCTTGAAAACGTCAGAACATCTTATTTTATCTCACTTTAATCCTTTCATCCTTTGACAAATTGTTAATGAATTAAATGGTAAAGCTCGTCTTAAACTTTAATGCATTATGCATTTTTTGCAAACACATCAGAAAGAAATATGTTTCTCTAACACTTTCCCATAATAAAAAAAAAATTGAATTCTCAAAGGTGAAATAATTTTCTGTGTAGTATAAATATTAATCAAATTTTTAACTGTAATTAGGAGTATATTTCGAATCATTTTAATTGTTTTAACAGAGGGAAAAGGAAAGAGGCTCGCACATATCTTACATGTTTCGATTGCCTTTTGCGGCTGGCAGTGTCTTCAGTGCTTCTATGTTGGATACACTTCTTTATCAAGCATTTGTTAAAGATTATATGATAACGTTCGTGAGATTGCTGTTGGGTGTGGATCAAGCGCCAGGCTCTGGATTTTTGACATCGGTAAGGATTCGAAAATATTCTTTCACATCCTTCCTTGTTTCTCAATCAAGTTCATCGCAAAAGTATCCGCTCACGTTGAAAATTCACAATCGAGTATACTTTACATACATAACGTCATATATATATGTATAAAAAATAGGAAATAAATGAGAATCTATTTGTTTACAAATATTTATTATTTTTTTCTATACAATAATAATAGCCTAATAATTGAAAAATGAAAATTACGCATATACCGCAAAGTCATATTTTGAACGAACATCTTAAAAAAAATCTGCGCTATATTTAGACCAACCAATTTCTATATTGCACATTTTTTCAAGACAAAAATGATTGAGGTTTAATTATTATCCGAGTAAAAACTTACTCGAAAAGTTTGGAAAATGAAAGAGATACGAAAGAATGGTTGACCTCGTCGTCTTAATTGATGGTTTCATCGATCGAGCTAAAAAAACAGCACTTTTAACTCTATTAACGACACTTCCAACTCAATTACTTTACACTACATGTACATATTTTGCGATAATTCCACTTCCAATTAACCACAACTACGCCCCTAATTAGACACGTTTTCCAACTTAATCTAATTACTCGTACATCCCAAACTGTAATTAACTAATACATCTAAATTTCCAAGGGAGAAAGAAACTCCACCCCCTCAAATTGCTTCATTATCCGGTTAATTACAGATGAGAATTACGAAGGACGACATGTGGATCAGAACCTATGGTAGATTATATCAAAAGCTGTGTTCGACTACTTGCGAAATTCCCATTGGTATTTATAGAACGCAAGACACCACAGTTTCAGACACGTCTCACGTGAGTAAAAAGATTATTCCTTCTCGATAGTGACAACTATAATTATAAGTGATTGGTTCGTGTACTATACATATTCATAAGGGCAGGAAACAACTTTTTGAATGGCAGCTGTGAGTAGCGCATGGTTGTAATCCCGCTCTATCTTATGCTCTGTATCTATCCCGGTGTCAGCTCTTGCAGCGTTTTTTTAGAGATATCTGATCCCTTTCAATGAGAATCAAAGAAATGTAGGGCTCTTGCATCTTGTTGAAACGATGCTCGTAGCACGTCCTTCGATCCTGAACGTGTTCGTTTCTTTGAACCTGCATCGTGTTAGAAATATTATATATATTATTATAAATCGAAATGCTTCTTCCGTTGATAACGCGTTAATTCGACTATTGAGATTCGTTTTTAGTAAACTTCCCGCGCGTGCGTGTGGGTGTGTGTATGTACACGATCGCGCGAAACATCGAATAATATAGATATTTATTCAATACCTACGTATAATGGCCTGTGAAGGTTGCAATTTGCTACTATTAGATATTAGTTTGTGAATAAAGTTCGGTACATCGTAATTGTCTAATTATATTAACAACTTTGAAGCAATTTGCGGTATTTATACGAATGGATTGTTAAAACATACGTATGCTTCGGTTGCAATGAACATTTGAAAAGTGAAAAATAATTTGCGCTTGTAACTATGTAAAAATCATTCCCGAAAGAATAGATAATTTTAAGCTAAATAGATAACTTCTAACATGTTCATATAGTTTCGAGCCTATTCAACCTATTTTATTAATTCCACTT
Organism: Bombus pascuorum; assembly: GCF_905332965.1. NCBI lineage: Eukaryota > Metazoa > Arthropoda > Insecta > Hymenoptera > Apidae > Bombus > Bombus pascuorum. Next base: position 32,778,537 of record NC_083488.1, on the reverse strand, counting down.
GATGCTACCTTCTTTATTTCCCCGAGTACTTACAGAGGGTTCGAATGCATCGCGTTTAGGTTCGAATCTACTTAAAGAGTACCGTTTCTTTTTTTCCAAATACTTGCTGAATTTCCGAATATATTCTGTTAATGTTCTTGCTTCTTTATCAAAAGACATTTCTATTAAACCTGCGACTCGAGCCTGTCGCTTGTTACGGGCATCCTGTACGCTGCTTCCACGGAGGAAGCTTAATAGACAAAAGTCAATGAACGTACACGATACTAACACAGTAGCCACCGATCATGTACATATGACAAAAGAAAACGAAATAAAACGAAAACTACGATCGAGCAGCGGCGTGCGTACGAAATCTCAACGGTGGGCTATCATTAGTAAGGGTAGAAATGCTTATCGTTTTGGCAGGGCGACTCAGACGCGGAGAGCGATGCCGGCGTCGGCGTGACGTACAAGGTGCGTCATTCGGCGGCAGCTTCGTGCCTTGCGAATTGCGCCACCCGCGACAAGGGTGCCTCAGCTGTGAGTACAGAGTCGACGTTGTCTGGTCGCCGTTTATTCTCTCGATCGATTTCTTCTATGTTGTATATTGTTCACCATACTATTTCTCTTTATATAATCCCCGTACGCCGCATCTCTATTTTCTCTGTTTACCCCTTTCTATCTATTCTATCACGTATACCACTTTCTCTATCGCTCCATTCTAAGCCTTGGTTCTTCTTTCGCTGGTGTTAAAAAAAAAAAAAAAAACTCACCATATTGCAGAGCGCATGCCCAGTGTACCAAAGCAGTCAGTGGCTTCCGGCCTGTGAACGTTCAAGAACTCTCTGCTCGTCTTCACCGCCTACATTGACCTCTCGATCGACCATCGAGAGGACTCACACTTCAATTTTTTGATGATTGACCTTTTGACGTTGGATGGACGGTGATTGATAAACGTTTGGAACATCGTTGAACTTGTTACTAAATTATTCGGTTTAACTCTTTCATTCGTATACGTAAGGTGATTCTCGAAGATGGAGCAATTACGGTAGAACTGCTATTGAATGAACTCTGTTTCACAGAAATATGAATTAATTCGTGAACACTATCGTGGCTTGAAAATTTCCTCGATACACCTCAATACGTGCTTTTCAAATCGAGAAATCGATAGAATGAAATAAATGGAATTAAAGGATATAGGAGTGTCGACAAATCGTCCAATTCGCCAATAATTTATCAATCAATGATCTATCCGAAAGAGCACTAACAATGTGTTATTCGTACGTTCTAAAAATATTCCGTCATTCCACAAATCGAAACTAAAATCCACGCATTTCTTTCAAAGCAGTACTCCGTAAGCCTCGGGGACGAGGCACGAGACAACCATGCCCAGCAGATCGAGAGAGCCGAGATCGCCAACTTGGTCCATTCCAGGATGGAGTCGTTGAACCTCCCAGTAGCCGATTACGACGACGTCTCCGAGAAGCGAAACAGCCTCTCCTACGTGATCATCAATCCCAGCTGCGATCTGAAGCTCGAGGAAGGTGACATCGTGTACCTAGTTCGACCAAGTCCGTTCTCCGCGCAGAAGACCTTCGAACGACACAATTCGAGGAGAAAGAGCAACATCAGCTTCTGTTCGGCTCAACTGGTATCGCAAATGAGCGCAGCAGTAGCTTCGGCCGGTTTAGCAGGAGCTGGGGCAGGAAGTCGTCGAGGATCGGGAATCGGTTTGCCTAGAGCTCCTCCGTTGAGCACCACCAAATCGAATTCCTTGTCCTTACCAGACAGTCCGACGGTGGCTGGCGCTCTACGTGGTCGTTCCAATTCTCTGAGAGTGGTCGACGATATTCTGCTGAGACGTAGCAACTCGTTGAGACAAGGACTGACGATAAGTAGAAGAAAAAGCAGTTTAGAAGACATAGGTTTAGGTGCTCTGTCGCATCCCTCGAACCACAACCCGATTAAAATAGCGCTGAATGGATCCATTGGTCTGGAGGTAACTCCACCTGAGGAAGGCTCCCAGACAGCTATAGCTAGCAACACAGGAATCCTGGACGTGGGTCTGCCTTCTATGCCAGAGTTGACCGCTGCCCTGGGATCCAACATCGATCCTTGTCTAGGTGGATCTCTAGGTGGATTGTACGATCCTCCGAATCTTCAGGGGCCGTTAGGTTCACAGTCGCCGCAGATCCAAGGCGGTACGCAGGATCCTCAGTACATACAGGGGACGATCGTATGATATAACCTTATGTGGGGACGCAGGCTCTCCGGCATGGTGCGAAACAAATGGCTGTAGCGTTCCCACATGACACGTCAAGATCACTAGTTGGGATGTTGATTCTCAGCATCCCGATTGCCGACGATTTTGGTGGGATTAAATGGTGGTGACGATAACGATGAATTACGAGGCGGCCGGAGAGCAAAGGTGTTTGTGTCACAGAGGAGGATGACACACTGTGGTCGGACTTTTATGATTACGGTGAACAGCTTAGACGAATTTTTTACTCCGTTCTACTTTGGTAGTTTGAGTTTAGCTTAGCGGCGATGGTAGAACGAAGATAGTCGACTCGAACCATCGGGGACCTAACGTTGCGACGTCGTATAGTCGCGACCGTGATACGCCGGAACGCTGATACTTCGTTTTCTATATCTGGATGGAACTGGGCGTTAGTCGTTGTAAGTCGTGTGACTCGTTTTAAGTAATTGTTACAAGCCATAATCGTAATTAGTCGAACAAATGATCTAATTACGTTTGTTCAAATGATAAATTATCGGTTGATCTCTGATAAACCTATCGACTTCTTCTCGTTCGATATATATGTAATTCTGATTTAGTGTTACAGAAAATTTCAAAGTTTAATACGAACTTTAAATTATTTAAATTAGTACGAATAAAATGAATCATATGTAGAAGCGTTATTCGATTGAAAGTTTCGTTCGAACGATGCCCAGTTCAACCAACGTATGGTTGTTTCAACGAAGATACGATACTATGTTAATAATAATTCTCTATTTGTAGATAGTGCGATCAGGCGTTTCGAGCAATCACAATTTGTTGCGAGTTTCGTTTTAAAAATCCATTGATATATCTCGTGGCGTGTGTAGTGGTCTATGTTCTTAAAACGGTTTGCTCTCTAGTCGACTCTAGCGTCCCGACCTCCGTGGATCCGATCGAAATTTTCAGCGATCCAAAACGACGACGAGTATATGCTAGATGAAGAAACTCGCGGTAACGCGTGCCAGAGGTCCAGTGACGCGGTTAATCAATTCGAGAAATTATTAAAGCGAAGAAGAAAGAAGCTTGCGACGATGGACAAGATTTAACGACTCTATGATACATTTGAAAATTGAATGAAATATAATTAATTGTATGGTTAAATATTTAAAACGGTATAATTCCTTTTTATTCGATAAGAAACTGAAACCTAAAAATTTATATCAATATGAAATTACATAAATATAAAATTATTTAGAGCATATGACACGCATGCAGATTAATCAGAAATTTATTTATCGGCACAAAAGCGTTGAAAACCTCTTAGCACTTTAACGTTACGAATTATGTATCATTTTTTACCACTATTAACGTTCGAAATCAAGATAATTTTGATTTTTATAAGTGTCTAATACAATAGTAAAATTTTTTTATATCTTCAACGATGACATACCATTTACTTTTGTAAACATTTTTCTACCTTTTGTAAGGTACTTTTGTACCTCGTATTTTGTACCTAATCATGAGTTTCTGAATACATGGTAGATTCTGAATTTGCTATCATTTCATCGGATAAAGAGAAATGACAAAACACGCGAATTTTTTCGAGTAACGTAACAAGTATTAACCATATGCTAAAACGAACAGTTTATATCCGATAATATTTAGTATACAGCGCTGAAGAAAATAAATTCTTGTCCTTCGTCACACGCGATAGCCGACAGAAGTAGGTAAAAAGAAAGAAACGTCTCCCTAGTGCAAACCCCGATTCTAACGTAGAGTCACGTTCTCGGGGGTGAACGTGAGATAATTTTATACTAGAACCAATTTACGACAAGAGTATATCTTATAAATATGATTATAAATATAAATACATGACCATTTTAATCATATCATACGAGGAACTCGGAAAAACACCGATTGGTGAAGGATCGTTATACGTCTAGAGAAGATGAACAGGATAGGACCTGTAAGAGCGAAGAATTGAGAATAAAGCTTCGCGTTCGAATTAATCACGCTACTTGAATTCAAACTTGAAGAGACTTTAAGTCAAATGACACTGAATGAAAAAGGTATATATTTCGAGTCACGTAAATGACAAATTCACATTGGTAAAATGATTTTCAATGGTTTGAATTCGGATAAGAATCGAGGTAAAACTGAGTAATTTGAACGAAGCTTGATAAAATTCTTCGATTATAACGGTCCGTAAGCCTGGTTCTACGTTTGCGAAATAATCGAAATAATCGACTAATAAACAGAAAAGATAATCGTCTAGTCGAAAATGTAGTTGCCATTCGATCGAACGAAGGTTACTCACTTTTATGCAAACGCGATCTTTACTTCTCTTCTTATGATTAGTTGGAAACAAGGCAATCCTCGTTGAAATCTTTTATCGAAGTTCTTCGAGTTTATAATGTTTAATCGGACGAATTGTTTGTTCTTAGCGATGAAAAAGAAACAAGATTCAAGAGAAAAAAAGAGAGTAAAGTTTCGACAATCCGTTTAATCAGTTAGGTGAATACGTAGCCGTCGTTAGTAACGACTTAATTGTATCTATATATTATATTTCTTGACTCAATCGTTTCTCGACCAATTTACACGTTTCTCCGACCAAACGTCATTTTATCGAGTACCTGCTTCGATGCTGCTTCCGCTACGCCAGGCCCGTTTTGTCCTTCGATTATCAGCGATCGGATTAGCTTCATCTTCTGGTTCTTAGTCGAAGAATATCGTCAATATACTATATATTACTCGAGTCCATCGAACTATATCGAAATACGAAAGAATTTCCAAAAACAATCATCGTAAAAGGCCCAGCGTGGACTGTTTTCCGAGCACGAGTCCGATTAAAGCCAAACAGATTCTGCATTTTTCGTTATAGCGCATAAACGAAGCGAATCGATCGATCTCCCTGTCAATCCCTATAGTTCACGTAATCATTATTCTATTTAGCCAAATATGCAAATGAATTTTCTGTAGCGATCGAATCGTTGATCCAGCCGCGAGCATTTTACACTCTCTTCGATATACTTCTCTGGCCCGTTTTTTCAGCCTCTTTGACTTTCTCTCGCTCATTAACTCTCTGTCTTTCTCACCTTGATTAGCGTAACGAAACCCGTCCCGTCTACGTACATCGACCATCTTCGTCGACGTTGATGGCTCGTAGAGTTTAGTACACAGTTTGTGACGCAGCCGTGGTATTTTTCAACGATGATTTTCTATGATCTAACGACGAAAGCACCGAAAACGAGTCTCTGGTTGATCCAGAGATCTGTACGTTTTGCTCTGACTATGAAAACTCGATGCGAAGGATTCTACAAACGTTTAGTTTAATAAAAGTCAGAAAGCATGTAGAGGTTCGAAAAGTATAGCTGTAACGTGGTAACGAATGAAAACTCGTGTATAAGCTTTTCAAAGTTCGAGGACATCGATGGATGTTGATAAGCTCGTAGCACTCGTGATAAATATTCATATGTGGCAAGTTTTTATTTAATCTTCTGTAATGTGATGCAGTGGAATCCGGATTATCGCTGATTAATATCGATTAATGGAACACTCGATTAATCGAAAATTTAAAGACGGACTTTTGTAAGGGAAATTGAAAAAGAAGAATAGAAGTTGAAAGAAATTGTTACATTTTTATGCAAATGATTCTTTTTTCCTGTTCGACATTAGATGATACTTGTGAAATAAATTCAGATTTTTTATAGAAGATTAAATAAGAACTAAATAGCTTCGTGTTAAGAAAACGAAATTGCAAAACGTGAATCACAAACACGATTGAAACAAAAATTACGAAATTCCGACAGAAATCTTCTGGCAGGACAAGTTCCTGTGAATCTTGTATTTTTCGATATTAAAGGGATTCTGCTACCTATATCTTTACCGACTCAACGACCGAAGTGAAAACGAAAAAAATAAAAAAAGACAGAACAATAAAAGCATAAAAAAAAATACGGGCTATATTTAATAATAAAAGAAGAAAACGTAATGGAAATTCTATAAGATACTAACAGAAAGACATTCTTTCAGCAGTGTACATAGATTAATTGTCATAGAATCGATCGAAAACCAATGTGACCTGAAACTAAAGCGAGTAGCGTGTTATTACTATGAGTCGTCGTTCAACAAAAAGCGATGTGAAAGTAAAACTGTCCTCGAGTGTATGTGAAAAATCCTAGTTACGTCTGACATAAGAAAACCGATTGTCCATGATTCTGTTAACATTTGTATAAACATTAGCAACGATGTGAAAGCGCGAAACTCTGGTATCCGTGAGTGGGCAAGTGACATTTTTTATTAACAAGCGACTTTGAAAAAATGAAAACAAAAGAAAAATACGAAGAAAGACGAGAGAAGGGCGAATTGGGAAATAATGTAAACGGTACCGTAAACGTAAAATAAAGTAAAGAGAGAACGCGAACGAACATTTCGCGGATATATCGCTATGTTAACAATGGAGATTAATATTACGGTAATATTAAGAAACTTCAGACGAGTATATATCAGAAAAAAAATTATCGTCGTGTCTTCATAGGAAAAAAAAAAAAAAAGAAACCAAAGAACAATTTTGATTTATCGGCGCGCGAATCCTCGAATCGATAACCCTTTCGCAAGTTCCTTGTCGATTTCTAGTCGATCAGAAGGGTTCTGAGAGTTAAATTACAAAGCGAACTGCCGAGCTTGCGACATCGAGACGATATACATTTTCTCGTTTTTTCGATACACAGCGCGCGGTTTGACCAGTAATCCATCGTTTTATGTGAAAAATACAGAGCGTACTCGAAAGTAATTTATTCACGGTAAATTGATTTTTCATGGATATTGCGTTGAAATTGTATTCTTTGTTTGTACGTAGAGCTCGAAGACAAAACGTGCGGATAACGTTCGTTGCGACGTATTATAGAATTACGCGTGAATTGTTTACGCGTAAATAATGAATAATGAATAATGAGTCTACTGTAATAAGAAATTTTTTCCATGAACGTATCTTTCACCTCGAGGTTCGGTAAAATTATTAACGAGATTGCAGAGTATCTTTCAGTTTTCTACAAAATCGATAATTTCTATTTTTATTTCGAGCAAATTTTGTCGCTTGAACAGTATCGTATCGTTGATCGTGCTACTTTTTACAATTTTATTATTTGCAATTGAAAATAAAATGATTTTTCCAAGTTAAGTGGGAAGAATTAGTCTGTAAAGATTTAAATCTAAATTCTAAACTTAATTTTCAAATCGTGAACGAAAATATTTATTATAAGCTGTTTTCTCGTATTTTTATATAAAATTTTAATCATTGCTTTAAGCAATCGGATATATCGAAGAAATTAATGTCATTAAAAGACATCGTTTATCTTAGAAGTGATAATTTGCTATATCTTTTGTTCCTATGGAAAAATTAGATTATTAATTGAAAAATTCGTTGAAAATTTTCTCTGTGACGTCGTTTAATATGGCATAAGCATCGAAAAAATAACATACAATATGTGTGTAATTTGATTATAAAATATCATTTACGAGTGCAATATGAAATAACGACGAAGAGCGAATTTTTTCATAACAAATGAAGAATGAAAAATTACATTAATGTTTTATTAAAAAAAAAAAATCTCGTGCTGTGCCGAATAATATACAAGTATTTGTATTTTTAAAAAATGTTATAAAGATGAAATAGGTTGAAGTATTCATGTTTTATGAAAAATATGTTCATAAGTATCTTATGAACATACTCAACAAAATATTTAAAGTAGTGGTTCCTTTCAATGTTACAATTATAACAATATCTTTCATTTCTTTTCTTTTATCATTTTAAAACATTACTTCACCTGTATTTCAAAATTTTCGAACATTCAGTGCAAAAGCAACGTAATACAGATTATATCTTTCGTATTTAATTAATTTCTATCGTGTCTTGATTGTTAATTCATTCGTAGATACCCAAAAATTTTATAGCACAGTTGTCATTCTGTCAATTAATTAGAAAAATAAATCCCGAACTGTACGAAATCGTTGAAAAAACTAATGAAATTATTCCCGTTCGATGTATCGTACGGTATGCGTCGTAAAAGAACATGTTCCCTTTTCTGGTCGATTCGCAAAGCATAAAAATTTCGGTGAAAAAATTATTTTCGTTTCAGAAAAGATCGAAAAGGGAGCATAAAATGAACGAATCTCGAGGGCCCGGTGTTTTCAGTGTCGTCGAGCTCGTTTCCACAACATACGAATTAAAAAATTAATCCTTGACCACGAAAGGAACTACGAACGGCTGTATGTAGTGTAAAATAAGAAGAACAGAAAAACAGAGAGAGAATGTATCTATATCTATATAAATATATATATATATATATACCACGTGACACGTTGTCACGCGATGCGTGCATGTAAATTTATTATAAATAAATTATTATAAAGCAGTAACATCGTTTCCTTCTGATACGTCGCATTTTATTTCGTGAACGTACAATTCCATTTATTTCGTCGCTTAGAGTAACGTAGATCGAGTGAAAACTTGTATTACAAATGTCTGTTTCATTTTCTTGCTCTTAGGAATGTGCTTGAAACATGTTTCGTAATTTGTAATCTAACTATTTTATATTAATCGATGTAAATGTTTGAGTTAATAGTTCTTGAATAATTTCCTTTGTTTGTTCGAAGTGAAAAGAAAGTGTTACATAATGGTTACGTGTTTTTTAAATAATGAAGATACTTTCGATTCGATACTACACTCTATCCCGTAGTTGTATTGTCAGAAAAATTACAGGTATGTCTCGCTTCGTGATGTTTCTGAGGTAAACAGCGAAGGAACGATCAGTCTCTGACAATTTCTTTTTTATTAATACTATTTATCCGTAAGAAATTACGTATCACTATCGTGTTACTCTTCGGTTCCTTCGCAACCGACTGTTCAACAAAAAATAATTTCTATTGCTTTACTTATCAAAATAGCAATGAAAGTACTAAAAGTACTTATGTCAAAAAAAAAAAAAAAAAAAAAAAAAAAATCTAGAAACTATCATTATGCCAAATTAATATCTTCTTCCCCTATATAACAGTGAGATTGAAATATTCTTTTTTAAAAAAGTGATATCAATGTCACAGTCTGCTTTTTCAAAACGGAAGCCGATCTTCAAAGATTAAACGCGTACATACACATCTTGTGGTCATCGTCGCTTAGGATTCAATATCATAACGCCACGTTATGTTACCGACGATTAATAAAACAGACGAGATGTTTCGATTTCGTGTAGTACGTGGAATGTTTTCTTTTTATTCTACGTGTATGCACATCTGTGTCGTTATATATACATATATTATGTGTATTGTCGCTATTCATGATTTTATAAATACATCGCTTAAATACAGTATCGACAAGTGTGGGCAGATCCATCTAACGAACTAACTAGTGGCTCTTCACAGGCTTCAACACGTTTTCCGTGAACTGACCAACGATATTACCTCTCGGATGGTAACACGCCACTATCACACAGGTTCCGTCCCTTTTAGCCATCGCTATACCCATTTCGACAGTCTTTTTCCAAACAATCTGTGTGAAATGACCTAAACAAAAAGAAATACATAATTATTAACAATCGTAATTTTATCTTGTACATTTAATATCTCGATTTATTATTATAAATTTTAAAAAATCGATAGAAAATGCAGCAATTTACGTTAAAAAGAATCGATCGTTGTGATTGAAACGGTAACAGAGGATGTACCATCAAAAAGTATAATTTCTTAAATTTTGTAAAGAATTTATTATCTCGCAAGAAATTAGCATATATCAATTTTGTTGTTAGATAGAAAAATATTACAAATTAATAATTTATAAAATACGATACGCTTGCTTTAGCAAAAATTGTCTTACAACGTTAACGATTAAACAGCAAGATAACATATATTAATACTATTTAGAAACTGGACAGCCTTCATTGATCGATATTTTTAATAAGTTACTCCTAGCGATATTATTGGTGAAGATAATCGATAAATTAACTTTTTGTACGTTGTGCTACGTACATGTGTTCAAGACCTTTGGTTCCGTTCCATACTTGTGATCCTTCCTCTCGGAATACCATTTGGAAACAACTTCTCGTGCTGGTACGATCAACTTCGGATCGGAACACTGCATCGAGTAGATATTCTCCCCGTACGGAGAAGTCGACTGGGGAATCAGCTTGTTCGTGTTCAGCAACGTGTTCGCCCACGCCTGAAGATAGAGGAAAAAATTCGTAATCGAGCGTTACTCTTGAGTCCATCCGTGCACGATCAATTGCAAACTAGCTAAGTCATGACCGCATGGAGTTCCAGACAAATTACAATTACGTAAATTAAAAGGATCATGAACGAACTGCTGATCCGTTGATAAAGTCTAACACTACAAAGGGAAAAATATTATTTTTGCAATAGGACGTTTTAAAACTGAATCTTTTTATAAAGAGATATCAAATTTAATAGTTGAAAATATAGCTACAATATATTTAACATTGCTAAAATGTTTCCTTGTAAAATACAAGTCAAAAGTTGTAAAATCATAGGAAAGATATTACATGATGATAGAATCTTGATTATCGGAACAGCGATTAATGGAAAAATTGAAAATCTTCCCTTTATCATTTATAAATTTAACTATTTAAAAGTTTTCGTTCTCATTTGATATTAACGTTTGTAAAATAGTTCTAAGCTTATAAGCAGCTTATGTTTACGAACGATTATATCAAAATGAGAGTTCAACGATTACGATCAATCCAACAGAATAAAGTAAAAAGTGTTACCTTAGCAGCAGCGATTAATTCTACGCTTAACCTCATGTCTGGAACACGATGTCTCCTTCTGTATTCGTTGTGAACGACTAGAGCCTCTTGTTGCCACGCTTGTTCGTCTAACGTGTAATGCGATTTAGGATCTAAAAAGGTGATTTTTTTAGTAGGACTCGGACTTCCTGGAGGTAGAACGTTCTCTGTGAAGCTGCCCAAGAAATTTCCCGCTGGATTGTAATTACAAACGACGTAAACCTCGCCGTTTCGATTCCTGGCCATTCCAACGCCCAACTCGGTGCTGTCCTTCCACACGACTTGGGTAAAGTGGCCAGTTTTTAGGGTGGTGGGCTCCTTTCCATACTGATGTTGCGCCTCTTCGGCATACCTGTGAATAAATTTTTTTTTTTTTATTTTATTTTGGTTTTTTTACAATTTGTCCTTATGGGCATTTGGTAAAGTGTTATATCTTATTGGTGAAGAAAAAAATAAAATAAGATAAAAATAAATATAGCATGTGGGTGGCTACCCCCAGCGGGGTGCCAGCTTCGTTTTTTCTAAGTTATATCTTTTATGGTGAATAAAATGTGTAATAAAATTAGAAAGGCGAACTCCACATCGCTATCGCGATTCTTACCATCGATTACATCAAATTCATTGAATGTAAATTTTATATAGTTACCATTCGTTTACCGGCTCCTCGCCACCTACGATAGTCTTCGGGTTGGAACTCCACATACAGTACAAATTTTCACCGTAATCTATGTTTGCCCTATGCTCTAACCTACCCCTAGCCGCCAGTATATTGGCCCAGTCCTGACTTGTTTTACATAACTGCAAACAACGAGAGGAAATATAGAGTTGAACGGTTCTATACTACAATTTTTGTAAAATTTCAAGTTTTTAAAAGAAAAATTGTTCAAATATTCTACATAGCATCGTCATACTGTACTTGACATTGAAACGAAAAGGAGTGTATTAATATTCTTTTTAAACAATGAATCTTCAAGGAAATAATTAAATTCGTATAATTCTATATATAAATAATAATTAGATTCATATAATTCTATGCTACGGTTTTAATACGACAGAGAATATTTTTAAATATCGTGGAGATTTAATTTATTCAGCTATATATATACATATACCAGCCGAGTTTATTTATCGGTAAACACGAAGAGCAAATAACCTGTTTGTTGAGACGAAGAGGTGGTACTCCATGCCTAGCGCGATACAAATTGTGCGTCTCGATGCAAACGTTGATAAATTCCTTAGGAGGTCCCAATCTGCGCACAGATGGTTTACGTGTGTCAGTCTTTGATATCTACAACACACAGACAGAATACCGCGTGATAGACAAAGTTTGTGCGATATAAATAGGACAACAATATGAAACCTTTTAAAAATAAAATGCACAGCAAATAAAATCAAGATTACGTTCAGTCACGGAATATCAAATATTTTCTTCGATTTCAAGAGCTACAGAAAAGTTTCCTCTATTATCGGGTTCACGATGCTTCGGTACGGAATTAAAGACAATAAAATATTTTAATTATATAACTAATTTGATCAGTAATATGAAATCGTTGTGTAAAAGGTTTATTCCAGTTTGGTATTTACTCCAATTAATTCTGAGTTTATCGACCTCACGAAAATTATTTATATAACCGAAACTAATTTAATATTCCTTCTCGTAAAACATCGCGTCCTCTCATCGTCTCAAAGCAAACGCTCCTACGCTTTAATTTGCTGAAACAGCTATTGCAATTAGAGAATAGCAATACGATCGCAGTTTTATTATAGCCGTTTTCCCTGTACGTGCATATACAGGGTCTAAAGGAAAGAAAACCTTCCCACATCGGTTATATTAGTACTGAAAGTATCAATCCATCAGCATCGTTCCCTAATGGCGAGCAGTTAATAGCGAAACTGGAACAAAATTACAAAAGTACTAATTACGATCGCAAGAGCCAAAATGTCAATGATTAAAAACAAAGAGATAATTTGTCAAAGTTCTATAATGAAATACTTCATTTTCGTGGAACTTGTCAAAGTTCTAAAGTCCAGATAAAAAGACGAAGTAATGACGAAAAATAATTATACGAAGCACATACCTGGAATTTCCTTCCATAACCACAACATTAAACGACGTATCAAATAATCTAAATTAACTGAAAAGAATTACAAATGAAACATTACACTGATGCAACATTCGCTTAATCTCGTTAACGGCTTAACCCGGAGTTTCTATTAATCAAGCTGCACTTTATCTAAATTAAGATAAATCTATCTCATAAATAACACGACGAATCAACCTTTTGTCACACCCTGTATATGTGCACGCGTGCACGTTACGGTCAAAGCGAAATCACGCGATCGCACGAATGCAGCCAGCAATAAAGACGGTGACGTCCCTAATAACCTAGATGCGGAATATCCAATGGGGAGTAGACTGACTGGCAGAAATGATTTCCCATCGTGCTATCGTAACGCGATCATTTCCAGCACACGACAGTCAGGAAGCAAGCTATCGTGAAATCGGCACGTCCTCCTCTAACGTTGGGGTTTCCGGTCGCGCGTTTCTCTTCGGATTTGCTTCGACTCCTCCGCAACTAACAAGTGTAAGAAGACGCGGTAATCGATCTACGGATCTATGTAATTTTTCAAGTTGAAACGATTAAACGGAAAGATTTATATGATTAACAGCAGCATAGTAATTAATTTTATCGGTCGATAGCCGGAAGAAAAGCCAACTTCAGATATATTTTTGTCCAACGGGCACTATCGACCGGTCGTTGCGTATTTTTAATTTCCGCGCAAATGTCACGCGACGCTTCGTTGGCCATTTGATTAATGCGGCCACGGATGCTGACAAGACAAATGGTGTAAATAGAAGTGCAACGAAACGTTGAAGATCGTCCTAGATTTTGATTCGGATTAGATTCTTCGTTATAGCGATAGTGCGTAAAGATATTGCGAATAAAACACTGATTTTGTGGGAAAAATGAATGAAAAATAAGGCAAATTCCATCACAGGTTCTCTACTATCTAATTATGAAGAATGGGAGTAATAGCAAAGACGTAGAACAAGTTTGTAGGTCTTGAATACTTTGCGAATATTTTTCTACCTTGATTCGCTACAAACATGCAGTAAAATAAAATTGCAGTAAAGTAAAACATGCAGTAAAGTAAAATAAACGTATACGTAACATAGATGCAAGAAAATCAACAACTGTATTATAAAGTATTATCGTTTAAAATGTTAGCAATTGAAACTGTACAAATTTATGTAGACTCGCCGCGAATGAATTCTTCAACAAATACCACGTTCCTCTATAATTGCGCGATGCATCTGCCGATATTTTTTTTTATTTGGAAGTAGTTTATAATCGATTCTCATTGAGAATTATAATTAAATTATTCTGACGTGGTACTATAACACGAATAATAAATGATTATCGTATGTTTGATTCTAGTTGAATCTAATATTTAAATCCAGAGGGTAATGTCTTTTTAGCCTGCGGATCCGATCCGTCGTGTCAAGTAATTGAGTAATTAGTGGGTTTTGATGGTTGTTAATTCTTACGTTATATCTGCCGATATGACGCAAAAGTTCAAAAAGCTCCAAACTCGAATCTACTCTAATTAAATTATTTTATTTCCAACCCTCCTTGTCCAAGACGATTATTCCATGCGGAAATGAGAAACCTCGTCCGAGATCAAGTAGTTGAGGAGTCTCGAGAGAACTCAGCCCCCTGCCAATTTCCTATTTATACTCGTTTCTCTTCGATCTGCGCGCGAGTCATAGTAAACGAGAGCGCAGTGTCCTCGCGTAGAAGGAATAAATAGAAGATTAAATAGAACAAATAGAAGAACAGTGCGGATGGACGCAAAGTGTAAGAGCGAGCCGAGAAAAATCAACACAGCACGCGAACTCGACTCTCGAAGACGATTAGTCATCATTGCGAGAGTAACGATTTCCCGAGGCGTTATGCACAGCCGTTCACTAGACGTGTCTCTCGAAAAGGGAACGATCCTGAGTCATCGACAGATGCCAACGTACCCCGATGTCGCTCGCTCGTCTACACACGGAGGTAGGATTCACGTGATCGCGTGAACGCGTGACGATGATTTACTTCGCCGTTTAACCCTTCAAACGGTAACCGATTACGGTAACTCGTGCGTGTTCGTCTGTTTCTTTTCATTTCGATTTTCACGCGTTTCGTCCACGTTGACGATGAATAATGAAAATGAAATGGCCGTTCGTTTTGTTCTTGACAAGGGATGATTTATACATCGATAGTTTGTGGATTGCATAAGCGATATATGTTGCAGTAATTAGGGTTTAAGGAATGTAATTAGCGGACTGGGTGTAAATGTACTAATTTAAAAGTTAACGTCTGGATTTATGTACGAGAATTATGTATGATAAAAGAAAAGATAATTCTAGATCGATACCGTGTGAGCCTGAAAAACATCTTGAAAGGACGAAAAGATATTGTAATGTTGCCCGAGGACTGATTTTATGTTTTGGTCACAGGCTCGTAAAACAATATTAGGATAACCAGGTCTCCCAAACATCCTGCAGGTCACAGCCAATAACCAGACAATAACCAGATAGTGTCCCAAACCCAGAAGACAGTAACAGGATAGGCGCCTGGTGACAACCCCTCCATAGGGCCCAAAACCTTATATAAATCTTCCTAAAATGTTCCTTCGACACACTCTATTGTAACAGTTTGAACCATTATTCTGTTGTATTCGTATAATAAATTTTATATAGACTACCATATCTAAAGTTCAAATGTCTCACCTCACGTGCGAAACTTTCAAACTATCGCGAAATAATTCAAGCGACGTGAGGAGACAACCGGTAATTTGTTAATTTCACGATTTCCTGTATCTACTACGTGACATTCTCACTGTAACTCTTCTACCAATACATAGATAAAGTATCTCAGACATATGGGAACTTTTCCATTTGAGACACTTGCAAGAAGAATTTAATGCACTTTCAAATAAATGTCCAACTTTTACTTCGCCTTTAAGTTTCTATACGGTAGAAATTCATTTATCTGAATCGAAGGACAAGCGGTTCATAATAAGAGTTAATCGACTCTCTCCATTGTCCGTGATTTATCATAGAAAATTATATTTGCTTAAATTTATTTTCTGCGTATAACAGAGATATACAGTCGGATAGGTAGAGCGAACGAACAGGAATTCGTTTAATTCGACACTAACTAAAATTTTATTTCGCAAGCAGTTCCACTTCGAATGGAATTCCACCCTCGTATTTCAAAATCGTGTAACTTTCTATTCTTCTTATGTAACAGAAAATTCTTTCGAAGCAGAATTCCAATCGCAATACGATCGATCATAGAAAAATATATTTACCGGTGTCGACGAATATCTTGCAGAGTCGGGGGAGGCCGACGATGACCTGGCACTGCTGCAAGACATGCCGTCGCTTCCTAAACTACCGTGGAAACTGCCGTGCAAGGAATTCGACAGTGGCCCTGGAGACGCTGGCGACGCTGTCAAAGGAGATTTCGATCTCACCGAATCCGTCCTCGACCTGAAAATCAGTAAATCGATTACACGCTCGATGCAGAAGTACAGCGAGCCTTTCAGATTTGAGGCAGTGACACTCGCGGCTAGCGGTGCACAGATTTAGACAAGCAACTTCTATGAAAGGTTTCCTCGGAAACAACGGGTCTACGTTGCGTCGCGTCGCCGGCGTTTCAAGCTGTCGGCGATTTAGCTTCGACGTATCTCGAATCTCGATGGATTCGATCAAAAAGCAGTGTGATTGAACCGTTTGTATTCGTAGCAGCGTACAAGTCAGCTGTGCATTGAAAGGGGCTTTGATTGGATATATTTAAAGAACCATTCTTTTCGGGGTACAAGCTAATCGGAGTGAGAAGTTGATTGTTCAAATTTCACGAGAATTCCGATAATCGAATATGCAGACGTGTTGTATGGTAAACACGAAGACAATAATTTAAAAATCGACCATGGCTTATATAAAAAAATAGGATATATACGGGGTTGCAGGATTCACGAATCAACTTTATTTATCACGTCAACTTCAGATTCTAAATCTTAACTATAGATTATGCTTAACTATAGATTATTTATATTAATCTCTTTAAATTAGAAATTTTATTTATAATATATCTGCAATTGAAGATACTCGTACGATTCACTTTCGAAAATTCTTCACTAGAGTGTGGTAGTAAGATCGTTTTCTTGGAAACGAGTGGACTGAAGTTGAAAGATGGATGTACAAGAGAAAGAAACTGGGTTCCAGCTATTAATCCATGAATCATACGTTTTTGTTATTTTTATATCACCCGACTCGACAAACACTTAAAGCGGAAAGCATGGCAAGCAATTCTGCAGATTCGTAGGCAAATATTTTCTCAAAATACCATCTTTCCCAAAGGCTTAAATGGAAAGTTCGCCAAGTCGCTTAATCGTTTGAAATTATTCGATTCCCGCAACGAATGTTTAGTCTTCGGTGTCCTGCTATTTCTCTGTTTAATCCGCTTTCGCCTTTCCAATTATTCGTCACAAGTTTCGCTACGTGCTGAAGATCCTTGTCTGTTTTTCTTAAAGCGTTCACACTGCCTGCAACATATGCGCGACACGTCTTTTGATAGTTCGTTGGAATTCCATCGTCGAACGAATCACAGATTCACGTGGATTTAACACATGTCCGATAAACTCTCAATTTCGCTGCGTTTATCGGAATTTTACCAGCTGCTTGTCAAATCTTCGATTCCGTGTGGCAGGCCCGTTAAATTTCTTCTTAAAATCAAATCGTTCTCCGAATTTATTAAAGTTGTAGCTTCGAAAGGAATGGTTCTTAAGAAATATATGGATTACGAATAGATCGATACAGGACATATGTAAATTAATTGAAGCAACAGGATCAAAATACCCAGGTGCCATTACTATAATCGGACGATATACACAATTCGTTAATTTACTCTCCTAAAACATTCTCTTAAATGCCAAAACATTCTTTATTTACTTTGTTAAAACATTCCCTTAAAGATGCCAGCGGAATTCTCAACTTCAACAGCTCCTTAAAGGATACAAGCAAAAAGAGCTAACGGCGGGGAACGTGTTAAATTAGCGTCCGCTTCTCTTCAGCCTCGTTTCTCGTTCATCGAGACGCTGAATCAAACGAAATTAAACAAGTGTAAGCAGCGTTAAAGCCGGCGCCGTACAATTTCGGCCGGAACTCGACGATCCATCCGAGTTCCGTCGACGGATCTGCGAACAGAAGCCTTTTGTGTCTCGCGTGGCCAAAAGCTGAAAGGTCGAGAAAAGCGTGCGCGAAACTGCCGGCGATCTCCCTCTGTGCGTCGTCAGAAAGGAAAAATCGTTGCGGCACATGCAAAACGCGAGCCGAAGCGGTCGAACAAGAAGATCGTTTAAACGTGCTTCGTGAAATTGTACGAGTGCCTCTAATCTATTTCTAGTGTATGTTCCACTGTGGGCTGAATACTGTGACACCGGCAGGATATAGCATCGTTAACGAGTCTCTTTGTCCATTTATGCGTCTATTATCACGAAAATATAACGTTACGTGTGAATCTGTCACAAATATCTGCTAACAATTTATTCCACAATTGCTTTCCCGACGCGTCGTTTGCAAATGCGCGTGAAATTTATGGTCGGCGCCTCATACCGCGTCATTTTAACGAATAGCATCGTCTAGAATACTCTAGAGCGAGATAAACGACCCAACAAAAGCAACCGACCAAGGATTATCCCTGGTAATTGTATCTGACATGGAACTGGCTTTGTTCGCCAATCGTTCGTCGCCGCGATGGATTTACGCGAGACGAGTCTCGTATGAAGAATCATGAAATTCTTGGTGGGTTTAGTATTATACCGAGGAATTAAATGGAAGATTTTAAGCTACTTTAGTGGTTCTCATATCTCGGTTCTGAGAAAATTTCCAAGCAATTTTTAATATTATACATAGAAATATAATCTAACATTCTTTAAAAAATAGACACTGTAAAATTGAAGATCCGTCTTTAATGTACTAAAGAAGTGATTCATACGTTAAGATGTATATAAGATATATGTTCATGAAAAACTTTTGACGAGTATCTATCGTGCTGCGATGCTTCTAATTCTCTTTTACTGCTCGTCAGTGGATCTAAATGCGAATGGCTATTCGGTTGGGAAAATAATTGTTACATTTAATAATTGCAAATACATCGGTATAAGGTTAATAAAGACTTCATAGATAACCTTTAAAAATTATGCCAGAATACTTGTAATAATTTATCAAAATCTTAGACATCGTGCGTAAAATTTCAAAAAGTTCCGCACAATGTACATAATATATTCATAAAAATTCCTTACGATAAATAATGAAATGTTTCTGCCAGTTGTTTCCCATCTCAAAATACGATTCTATTCTTCGATATTCAATCGCAATCAACATCACCGCCACGCAGGCATTACAAACTCAATGCGCTAAACTCAATTAAACCCGGCGAAGCGTCCAAATGCGTCGCGACAGTGAATGACTCCTCCATTGAAAATGGGGATCGTAGAGAGGCACGACATTTTCAACGTGACCGTCGTAGCCATCGTTGCTCCTTTTGTCACGCAACAGCTCAGCGTATTTACAGTATCAGCATTCAGGCGGTGAAGTAACGACGAAGAAGCCGAGAGAAAGCGGCGTGGGACACCAAGAACGTCGTGGAACACGCGAGATGCCACGGCAAGAATTACGCGCGCACCGCGACCGTTTCAGGTTCACGCGAGCGCGCGCGCTTCCATACGCCGTCGTCCGCGCGTGCACGCTTTTACTTCCTTCTTCCTACGAGTCTCCTCGACCACGGCCACGGTCGCCACTCGCCACCAGAAGAAACGTTCCCCCGTCCTTTCTCGCGTCCCGCTGCTTCTCGCGCGTCGACAACGATTTATTAACCCTCGCGAACGTTCGAGCGCGAACTTTCAGGGGAAACGGTGAACGCACGGATGGAAAGGGCATTGTTCTTCGCGAACGTAAATTTGGAAAGTTGGACAGCCGTACTTTTGCACGCACGAGAATCTTGCTTTTGATTCTCTGCTGCAGCGCTCGAGATGATCTCGTTTAAGAATCGTCGAAAACTTTCACCGGTTACTTTTAAAGATATCTCGTTCGATGGAATCATAGGAATTTTTTGGTGTTTTAAGTATCGCAGACGAAAGAATGGGAATTGAGTTGCGCGAGTGTTGAGCTTCGTGCGATTGCACCGTGATGCTATCGGTTTCAATTGCCTTTCTATTTTACGTTCACCTGGTAGGTTTAGCTTCTTCTACGCGTGCGGTAACTCTTCGTGATCGATGTTATTGCATTTAATTTTCTTCGAATAAATGTTTTATTCGAGCATTTTTTTATTTTATTTATAATTTTTACACTCGATAAAGTACCAGCGACAGTTGATGATATTTCTCTCAATTTCGTGCACTAAATGCACTTTCTCTCGGCTTCGTATTCGTCGACTACGTCATTACTATTAAACACTAAGGCCATTCACCGAACCTAACGAAGCCCTGAAAGGTACAAACGGTGGATTCTCCTTCTCTCTTTCTCTCGTCTTTCTCTTCCCTTACGCCATCGAATCGTCGAGTACTCTCGTTTACGCGCTGCTCGGCTTCGTTAGAATCGGCGTTTGGCATGGCTACAAGTCTGCACACCATAGGTGAATACCTTTCGGGCGACAACTGGTCGACAAAGCCGACCACCTTCTTTTTCGTTCCGTTAACGCTGAGCGAGGGCATACTACAAGGAGGGGTAACGATTTACGATATACACAAGCCGGACATCCTTTGACTTTTACTTAGATTTACTATACATCGTTCAAGATGTCCCGAGTGAAATTAACGCGGAAAATGCATCCAACCGCGAATCAATTAACGTTGGGGTCATGTTTCCAGCAAAATTACTTATTCACGCGAGATCCATGACACCTAACAGCTGGAATTCAACGTTGAAACGTCAACTATTCTGGCTCTTTTGAAAGATTAATTGCTTGCGCGAATGGCTTTCGAAGTTTAGATCGAGTGGATGATTAATTGGAAAATGAATTAAGTCGAGGAAGTGAAATTATAGAACCAAATCTGCTCGATAATCATATGTTCGTGAAATTATACGATTACATCAACAAAGGTCAACTACATTAAACTTCTGATTTAACCATCGATTATTTTAAAACAAAAAAGTTATTTTCGACGCTTAAAAACTTGTTTCCTTCTTATTCCTTTCGAATCCAAGAACAAGCACTATACTGGACATAAAAAGATGATACGTTCTAATAAGATGGACTTTATTAGCAGTCCTCGAAAAAAGAACTGAATAAAAGTCGTTCTTAAAAAAGGAATAACGAAATTCGTGTAGGAAAATTGAAATGCATACTATACAAATATTTACTCATGTTTCTCCCACAGCAGACATGGTGCAAAACCAACAGACATCCTAAGTAAACGAATGTCTATCCCTTATCCGAATCCCAGTGATATAATATTACGTATTTTAAGATCTTTCTCTCGGGACATCTTCTAATATGTACACGTGTAAGTACCTATATATGTATGTATATTTACACGTATAAGGAAACGGAATCTGTACCATAACTAAGAAAAAAAATTGATAAGTTCTGATCTGTCTCAAATCAGATATTTATGTGTGTTTGAAGACCGTAAGAGCAAACTTTATTACAAATAATGCACTTTTTCACTAATAGTTTATAATTACACTACACAGAACAATTTGTCGAATGAGCTGACGGTCATAAAATTGTATAAATTGTACTAAATTTACTATGATTTATACAAATTATTTTCTCATTAACGAGCATAAATACGTGAATGAAATTCGTACACTAAAGAGGTATAGATGTTCGAATATTCGTATGTATTAGTAAGATATATATCTTTAAGTTACAGTTATTACGTTCAAGTATCTTTTTATAAATTCATTAAAAACTTAATTTCATTGAACTTTACAATTATTTCATTCCATATTTATCTCATATCAAACTACACACGCTAATAACGAAATTTATCGACTAACAAAAATTCATTTGTAAAAATGATTCTCTACTCGGTTCGAACAAAGTAAATATATATTACGAATATAATCTAAACTCCGAATTCCCAACATATGGTTCGTGACCCTCGCGATTAGTTTTTAAAATATTTGTAGCGCTTAGATATTTTAATATGTCGTAGTAAGCCAGAATGAATTATCATATTTCATTAAAAAAAAATTTATAAGGAGATTATTTAACTATTGTAAAAGAGAGTCGGGAGCCAAAATTGTTAGGAAACACGGCTCTAAATTTGTTAAAAAAAACTGTTAAAAAAAGGAAACGTACATCTATAAAAAAGAATAAATACATAAACTACTTTTGCATTTCTGCAGTTTTACCCAGAAACAAGCGATACGTTCAACACGGCATTTCTAAGAGCCGTGAACCGGTTCTCGTTGTATCAACAACGCTGTTGCAAATACGTTACCTAGAAGGAAGCACATTACCGAAACGAAATTTCTTCGCATACACGCATCGAACATATCGCTTCATTCACGTTCCAGGAAGTCTGGTTTCTCCCGGTTTTCCCTTTCAGTCAATATAATTAAGAAAAAATGACGCATACCTGTTCGACTTTGGCGTAACGATGTCTCTAGTCTCAGACGTGTATTTCCTTTCAGCACGACCGCCGTTGAAAAGCTCGACGGTTTCCCTGGTAACCGTTTCCAGAAGAGGTTCTCCGCCCCGTCTACCCTTGCTGAAGGTCCTTTGATCCGTTTTACGGACCATAACCACCCTCGACAGAGGTTGATTGAATTCATGGCCGTGCATCGTTGGCGGAATCATCGCTAACGACTGAGAGAGGGGCCCTCCGACTCGCGGGGACCTGAAACAGATTATTCGAGATTGCAGAGTGAGGGGATTTGCATCGAATGCTCCCTGTTTAAAATTAAAATGCTTTTCATGCTACGATTAACTCGACGTCCGCAACTTTTTCTTTTAATGAATTTTTTATGAAATACGATTCTGTTCAAAGACGCATGCTGAGAATCTGTTACTTTGGAAATTCTTTCCTCGTTCGTTCGAATAAGTAGCAATGTGGTGAAATTTTAGTATTCGTACTCGTAAAAGACAAGATGAAATTTTTTCCAACTAACATAAATGATAATATTGGATTGTTCGAAAGATTCGTAAACGAAATTTAAGAAAAATTTCAAAGTGGTATATTTTTATAAACAATTTATACGCTGTTCCTTTTGTGATAACTTTTGGCTATTTATAATGAGACGGATGATTATTCATATACTGTCTTTGATGTTTTGATTTGATTTAATACACTGAGAAACATCTTATCTACTGACTAATCTTAAATTTCTTTTCTTAATTACTCTATACGTACAATGATTAATAAGTAGCATTTATCATTCCGTTACTTCGCACGAGCTTATAATAAATAATTATTTTCCAATCTTGGAAACGTTATGTACGTTCCGAATAACCAAATAACATGTACAAACGAAAGCGATAGTAATTACAATATTTGATAAGCAGACTTTGATGAGTACCTACATTTATCGAAAACTTAAAAGTATACAAATTTACAGACTGGACCAAATATGAAAAAATATATAGAATATTGAAAACAAAAATAAAGTACTCGTGATAATATTTCATAAGTGGAAGAAAAATGTTTATTTGGATTCAATTTCTTTAGTTATATCTATTCATTAACATCCGCGGTCTATTCATAAGATGCTCTCGTGTTGTTTGCAAATGAAACATTTTTATGTTGTGCTATTCTCATTAATGTATAGTAAAGCAAATTTGTCATCTACATTTGAAACCTATTAGCATACCGGGCAATAAACCGAGACCCTAATTCAACTTTTTAGCATTACAGTGTGAAAACAAACGCTTTGGGAAGCAGTTTAGAGAATCGTGACGATCGTATTTTACAAAATCACGTTATGGAACGGTTAGAAAATAAAATTATGGTAAGAATTTAACGGTGTTGAAGTAATAAATTACATGATGTTCGTTTCCTATAAGAATTTTTTCCCCTCGTGGGAACGTCATAAGTTTTCCAATCCCATACGAAAAACATATACGCGCATATTTACGATACTTGTAATGCCTACTCTGCTTTGCGTGACTTGTTAACGAGGTAAATATATTTATAACGAGACATGAATTGCAGTTATCGTACTTACACGCACTTTTAAGGCGGCAGACAGAATATATTTACTCGGATAACTATATTTCCTTGGAAATATAGCAAAAAGAAAAATATTTTAGAATGTCTATCTAACGTTACTCTGTCAATTTAGGATCGTTGTATCGGATAACTTATCTTGATCTCTTATTTTCTAGACATAAATCACAATGATAAAGTCAATGATAAAGCGCCTGTAGGCGTCAGCTATAACGACATTAAAGAGAAGAATCATCGTAATGCAATTTAATTAGTTCAATCGCTAGGTAGAGCGATAATATGACAAATGATATCTGACAAACGATGCGCGGTTTAGAATCAAAGATATAGTTCTCCTACATGTGATCCTTACACATTGAATGTACCTATATATTCTTACTTTAAATGGCAATCTCCGTATCATCGTATAGTTTACTTTGTTATAATTACAGACTAATTAGCAAATATGAAAATTTCCTATCTTGAAAACAATAGAAATTGGATCTATTTTCGAGATACTTCAGATATCTTTATTATTATCTAGACTTGCTTATTATTCTATCAAAGTGTATAAACAATTTCATTCTTTTATAAACTTTGTTATCACATTCCTGATAGACAAACATAATTAATATATATAAATAAATTATTCGACTTTTATGACAATAGTGACACATTTTCCACAGGCTAAAAGTTAAAACAATAGAAATAACGTAACGTGTTTAATATAAGAAATAATTTGGAAATTTCTAACTCTATAATTTAATTGATTATACTGTTGTTTTCTGAATCGTTGAAGTTATATCACTTGTTAGTTACATGTCGATTTTTTTAAATGCATACGACAAGCTTTCGTTTTCCTTTCGAATTCAATTTACATTTCATATTTACACTTCCAATACAGATCTGTCAAACATTTCAATTCATACAACAAACTTTCGTTTTCCCTTTCGAATTAAACTTACAATTACCAAACATACAATAATAGCATTCAGCTGAATTTCACTTTCATCGGGGATCGTACGATTCTTAACTCTTCGAACAATCTTCGGGGCTACGAATTATTGTTGCAAGTATTGCTATAACGGGAAATATGCTTTTGTGCGTGTCGGGGGAAGGTGGATACGTCTAATTACGACGAATGTGGTAATAACATCTCTTGGTCTATGAGCTCGGTATTCATAGCGATGAGTGAACAACCTAACACCATCGTGCAACATCGTATAATGAAGCACATAGAACGAAGACCTGCAATTGTTCATAATTTAGTCGCTCGTTGACATTACTTATGATTACGGTCGGTGTCATCGTCTGCTTCAAACACTGACAAATTTTCCCAAAAAAGATTTGAAGATACGCGTATGTATACGTATACTAAGACTTTAAAAAAAGGAAACCAAATCTCAGTTATCATTCCATATAAAAAGTGAAGCGAATGTCGTGACAAAAAAAAAAAAAAAATGTGACACTTTACTTGCCCAATTACTTGACACGACGAATCAGATCCGCAGATTAAAAAGACAATACCCTTTAGATCGAAGCATTAGATTCAACTAGAATCAAACATACTATAAACTTTTATAATCCAAGTTACAGTACCACGCCAAAATAATTTATAATTCTCTATGAGAATTGATTGTAAATAGTCAAATAAAAAAAATAATTCTCTATGAGAATTGATTGTAAATAGTCTACCAAATAAAAAAAAAAACTTTACTTGTGTCACCCTGTGTATAGGATGTAAATAAAATGAGTAGCTCCACTTTGTTATTGTATTCTTTTTAAGGACGGAAAAGAATTGTGATCGCAGAACCGGAACTTTTTTCTTCTCAAAATATAAAAACTCTCTGTTTACATTAGGATTTACATAATAACAGACGCTATTATTATCGAACTGATTTACTACGACGTACATACGTAACTTCAATGTCACATCGACTCGTTACTATACCGATTCTTCTGATTCTACGTATAACAATTATTCTTCTAAAGTTTCGATATAAACAATAAGCGCTTCGATCTCAAAGACAAAGAGGAAAAAATCATGACAAATTAAAAACCTTAATAAGAAAAGAAGTCACTTGCACATATGCCTCTTCGTATTAGTTTACAGTAAACAAAATCTCGATTCATAGAATAAAAAAATAACAAGGATATTATTTATTATCGTTTCTCATTGCTAGTATAAATCCGTAGACGAGGTATCTCGTGTCTTAATGAAAATATACACCGGATATATCCTAACATCAGACCAATGATGTTTCTTCCAACATGCGCTCCATACGTAATAAAAAGCGTTAAAATGCACATCGCGCTCTCGTCGTCCTAAATTTCTGTTAATTTGTTCGTTCGCGTGCTCCAACGCATAAATTTCAACGCCTGACCAATTGACCAATTTTAACACCTTGCTGTATTATCTTGAATATCACCCTAGCTTGTTCACCCTAATACAGTATGTGGGATGTATCCGCAATAATTCGGAATTCTCTTTCGAGGGAAATCGCTTGCAACCCGAAATTATCCACTCGATTAAGCCGGTTGCTTACCGGGACCTCGTTACTCTTAAAACTACGCCCGCTGACTCCTCGTTAACCTCGTCGTTAACGCGTAGTCAGATTCTCGTTCCGTAGGCAATTAAGGCTGAATTTCTCCCGTCGAACGTCTAATCAACGAAGTGGCGAGTATAGTGGGTGTCGCAATTTCTTGCGGATTTATTCTTATACTCGAGGGACCGTTTCGCACGCCTAAGAAGAAGCTTGACAATGATTTTTACGATCGCAGCAGGATACGGGGTCGTGCTCGGAACGGTGAAATTGCGAATCAGTGATTGGAAACGGCCGATTGATATGTTCGGCTTCGATGCACTCGCCAGAGGAAAAAGTAAAGCTCGTCGATCGTAAATCATTCGAAAGTGCTATTGGGCTTTCTTCGGTGAAGCAAGAGCTTAATCCGAATCGGATTAAAACTTGAACGTGGCTCGCGTGAAAAACAATGATACCAATTAATAGTTTATTATGGCGAATGGTGTTACAAGCGTGTAGGTTCTTTAAAAGAGATATGTACATGTATACAGGATGTTTCGTTTATATTGGACATCTTAGAATCAGTTGCTTTGCCGTTATAAAAAATTGTGTCAGGGCGATAGTTAATTGGCTCAGACGAACGAACATTATGGTTCGCGATTTGTACTTTGCTTGTATTTAAACGGAAATGTTAATTTATTTTTCTTGTTTTTTTTTTATAAACTGTGGCTTTTCGCTATCTTTAGATTAAAGAGCCAAGGATTATGGAAATGAAACGAATGGATAAAATAGCACAGGTATAGAGGTAAAAAATGACGATTAAGTCAGACGTAAATCGGAGTCGCGAGATTCGACCCGCGTTTCATTGCGACAGAAAAACAATTGCAGTAAATCAGCGTTTCTCAAACAGCTACAATACCGGAATCGTTGTACTACGCTCGTATTCGCTTCTGATTCAACATCTAGTTTATACATACGTACATAGTTTACTGTAATACTTTGATGCTTTGATCGTTCTAAATTAGCGAAGAACCGCTTTCAATTTCATCTCTTCTTATTGTTCTTACTTTATTATGTAATCCCATTTCGTAAAACCTGATGAATAAAAAATGTACACATGCTTTCGATAAATTAAATAGCGTTACTCTATTTTTACAATGAAAATACACAATTTGCGTATACTCCTATCTAAAATTTTATTTCTATTTTGAATGTTCGGAGAATCGAAAAAATTATTGCCGAATAAAATAAACAACTGTAAGACCATGTTGACTCTATTCTAAAGGAATTTGGAGAATCCTTCGCGCGATATAAAAATACAAATATCGTTTTTTGTTCAAAAAAAATATCTTCGCTTATATTAAATAATAGCGTTCGTTAGTATGAACGGTTTTTTACATTACAACCTTCGCTTGAAATCTACTTTTCAAATTCAATTCTATATCTTCTTCAACATACGCGCTGTACTACTACTACACATACTTCATTTACATATTTATAACGTCCTAACCACGAGGTGCCCTCAGATGACCTCAGATTGGATAAACAACCATCCGAAAGACGAAGCGACGAGTTCTTTCACGTTTATTTCTCGCCAAACAAAACAGTTCGATTTAACAGTAACACGTTACGAAATACTCTAAACACATTTCACTTTGATAACACAGTATTACTTCGAATACACTTGCCAGTTTAAGTCATCGAACCGAAACAGAACCTCTAACTCGTTCTTCCAATACCAACATTCCTATAGTTATCTCCCTCATTCGATCACGAACCCCTATATATCAAAGAAAACGAGCCTAAAAAACAAGGGAACGAAAAAGAACTCACCGCAAACCTCGAACGTCGACCTCTTTTATGCTGTCTATAAAACAGAAGCAAGGATCTTCTCACGGCGAGATCGATATACTCCCGTCAAAATCAACGATCCAACCCGAGATCGTTAGTCTCGTCCAACTGAAACACGAAACACGAAACAAGACACTGTGGTGATGGATTTCGAGAAATAGCAGGAAATCTGTTGTCGGCACGGACTATGGAGGTGAGAAAAAAGACGTGACAATCGAACGCGGGATCAAAGGAAGCGTCCTCGTTTCGAAGCTGCGCGTGAACGAGACTCCATGGCTCGGACCGTGGCACTGGATCCTTTCGTCGAGGCACTCTAACTCGGCTCTCTCGATACAAACCGCACGACAGAACGAACAAAACTGGCACGAGAGTACGAGAGTCGGGCCACGAGAAAGAGAGACGGGCCTCTCCGGTCTCGGAGAGGAAAGGTGGCCAATTAGCCGTTACTCGGCGCACATGCCTTAACCAACTACCCGGCGCAGCTGCAGCGCCGCTGTACGCTTCTAGGGAATCGCATTCATAAACGCGCACGATGCAGCGTCGCTCCGCGCGTCGTTGTGCAGCCTTCCAGAAGATTCGCGTTTCTTTTTTATTCCGTCCTGTTGTAATTTGTTTTTGTTTTTCTCTTATTCGCGTTGAATTTGACCGAATACGTATACATCTCGTTTCGTGGTTCGTCCGATGCGCGAGTTTTCAAGTGCTGCGACGTTTCGATGGATTTGATCGAAGTGGTAAAGTGATTTGGCTATTGTTCGTTGAATCAGTTTGAGGTTATTCGCTGATACGAGGATAAAATGTCTTGCTCTTTGCTTGAGAAATAAGGGTAGTTTATAACTGTTCCGAGACGAATTTTTGTTCTTGCAATGAGCCATACGTTATATATATATGTATTAATTATTTTATTACGTTTTCTCTATAAAACGAGCGATGTCTTTTTCCTTATATCGAATTCCTAAAAGAACAAGATAGATATTTTCACGAGAAAATAGCGTGTATACCGTTAATTTATAAAAACACTTTCGACCATCTTTCATGTTTTAATTTGAGACTTTTACGATCGTGTTTCTCCTAGGGATATAGATATATTTCGTGGTTAAAACGTAACAGACGTTAAACGTTTTTATGGTAAGTTAAATGAAGCATGTGATTAGAAAACCGGACACGGTTATAATTTCTCGTAGTTACGAATCAAGAACAAAATAAGCATTTCTGAAGTTTTGAAATAATAATAGTTTGTATAAAATTGTTGCACATAGCAAATTGACTGAGATAATCGACCTTTCGTTAACATCTCTAATTTTACCCTGATTATTCTAACATTTACTTATTTATTTATTGTTACTCGCCAGTTAAAAAAAAATTATACGATAATAGCTCAAAACAAAACGTTACGATACACGAAACTCACTGCGAATTACGCCGCTGCAGATTCTCCCGTTGAAACGCATCGCGATCGAAATACGCGTCGTTTCATTTTGCATCGTCTCGTTTTCCAAATTCTCCTTTCACTCGTTCTAATTTCCAACTGCACCTACTCTGCGCTATAGAAACACAAGTTTAACGAATTCCTGCTCTCCGTTATACTTCCAGCAACGGTAAAGATTCTTCTGGAAGGCGAGAAAATTCCAGACCGATCGGTATCTCGAATTTCACGTACAGGAATAAACGTACGAGCTTAAAGCGAAAGAGTCTCCTCTAGCAATTTCTCCATCTCCTCTTTCTCTTCTTGTCGCGACAAGAAAAGAAACCCGGCAATGAGTTCCACTAAATTACACAGACCGGAGGGAAACACCGTCGAGGAGTAAAAGAGAAAACGACAGAGAGAGAGAGAGAGGGGGGGGGAGACACCGAGACGGCCGAGAGAAACAAAAACTGAAACGATTTTATCGAAACGCATCCTGCGCGCGGTTTCTTCCGCTTTCGCGACAAGGCGTAAGTACGGTGCGCGCCGCGGAAAGCAGCGTAATAATTGGAGAACGAAGATGTACGGCCGAGCGAGTACCGCTATTCCGGCTGACCGGAATCACTGCTCTGGAACAGCACGGTACTCCTCTCCTTCGCTCATTTTCTCTGTCTCCCCTGTATCAACGTGTTCACGGAGAACACGTGCGACTGGCTTAACACCTGTTCCAACGTCCAAGCGCTTTTCCTTCGAGTGACCATCGATCGTCGTCGCTCGATCTTGCCTCGAAGACACCATTAATTAATCTAATCGCATGCTTCGACCATCAAAAACACGTTTCATGACGGTTACGATGATAAACAGCAGGCTGCGAGAATTCTGTCGCCGGAATAACGCTTTAAAGTATAAAACTTCCGTTTTATGGGCCGTGTAAACTCGAAGGTCGACGCGAATAGAATGGTTCACGGTTCGATACTTTATGGCCCTCTTGTGATTTGTATTTCTGGCGTCACGTGTATCGGCAATGCATAATAATTTAATTTTACTATACATTATGCACGTCTTTATAAGAGTATTCGTAATTCATATTTGCAATTAGGGTACAAGTATATTTTGTATCATAAAATACGATCGTAAGTAAATATTGGCTATCTGTTTAGAATGTCGTTCCAAATAGAAAACTAATTTACGGAATTACGTGGCGTGCATCATTGTTTGTATAGAACAAGTTTACTTACGATATAACGCGACACCAATGTGACTCAGAAGCTTAACCTCTTCTTTTTTAACGGAACACGCAAAATCACTTATCCATGGTTACTCATTACTATTCTGTTAAGAGTGTCAGTGTAGCGCTTATGAAATACACAAAAACTAAACTCCGAACAAACGAACGTTTTTCCATTCCGTACGCGCACTTTTCCTTATCTGCATAATTTATCGGCAAATTTAATTTACTAGCGATACGTGACCATTATTCAGCACAGCGTACGATCGCGTAACAAGCGGTGTTCCGTGGCGCGGCATGAAGAACGCTGAAACGCAAAATGGCCTGTTACGACGAGGACAATGGAAGCCTTACGAGGTACCTTGAAGAAAGGAAGCGTCCTAGCGAAGAAATTTTGGCTACGGTTTGTATGCGGTTACTTGAGACCATTGAATCGACTTTGTGTCAATAATTCCTCCGTTATGATTCACCTATCTGATAAACTCACCCTTCCCCATTTGTATATTGTAAGCACTCACCCGCTGTTCGTATGGAAATGTTTTTTCGGCTGAAGGAACATTTCTGCTTTTATATTTAGAATTTGAACGTATATTGTAGGATTAATTCAAACCGAGCACCGGTTAATCCAAACAACATATATTATAATTAAAGAACAATGTGACACCGAATGAGTCAATCGGCGAATAAAATTTCAATCGAGCGAAGGTCTGAAAACATGAAACTTATCTAAATGAGGTCCAGCTGAGCTTCAACAGGAACAGCAACGAGTTTCACCGGATCCCAAAAAAAAGACTGAGAATGTCGGAGGCCTTGTTAACAGGATCTATACGTATTCATTTCTGCAATATCGTTTTCAACCTTCGATTACATCTCGACAGTATTTCTTGTCGCGTGCATCATCAATACCTCCCGTTCAATCATCTAACATAGGCTAAGAGAGACGTTCATCGCTTTATATAGAACGGTCAGTAGTCTACCGGTGATAGTACGTATTCGAAACTTCGAAATAGAATCTCCATCTTATTTCAACGTAAAATTATAAACAATTAAAAACAGCCTGCAAGGAGTGTCTCCGTGCAATGAGAAAAGGCACAACGTTGTTCTTGGAAGCTAATGAAGCAACGCGTAAAAGATAAGATCGCGAACCGCCAATGTTGCAATTAGACGAAGAGTATATAACCGTTCTGAGCGCGAAACGAGCGTCAGTTGCACGCTAACCGGACATGGAAGTGCGTTTTCAGAGAGATTTGCATGACCGCAAGCGACGCACGTGACCGTCGCTAGTAGAAATAAAATATCATACTTATTGCAGAGCTTATACGCCATCGCACGAACGACACGCGTGCAATATGTTTCATGACCTACCACAACACCGTGCTCGATCGATAATCCGACACTGACGCTCGTGAATTGAGAATGAGATGAAGCCACGTACGATTCACAGACGAAGAAACGTTGGCGGATATAATTTTTGCACCCTACAGCGACAGTGTACATTAATATTAAATGGAAGTAATTGACGTCATTTATCCAATACCATAGATTGAATTGGATCGAATTTATACTTGGAAGTTTCTACAAATGAGATTGCTATTAACGTCTCGCGTTAAATCTTACTTGGATTTCCAATTAGAGTAGGTTCACTGCAAATATCAAATGATTATTTATTGAATAAATTCTGAAAAACTGACAATAACCATATAGAATTTTGTATAAATAGACGTTCTATCAAATTTTACGATATACATAATTTTATTAAATATCGTATCTACAATGGAATATAAGACAGAATTATGGTTGGAAAAAATAACACTGAAATTAAATGGTTTCCTACCAATTAAATAAAAATATCTCGCAGGCAGTCGAGCGTGAATGACAATCAGTTAAAAACAAATTTCCATTTCATCCGACCGATTTAAATTCCAACGACGTCATAGAAACATAATTTAGATAAAGAACAATTAGCACTTCCACCGGTAACATAACAGTGATAACACAATACGAGCTCATTGTTCCATACTCATTCACACGATAAATCGCGTGATTACGATTAGACGACTAGACGATTAGAGCTGGAAACAGCTGAGGGTTGATAACGTTGCATAACTGCGTTCGGGAGAACGCGACACGGAATAACGTTAGTCGTTCAAGGCCGAGTACGCTCACTGTAGACAGAGCAGTGCAATCTGCATTACAATGTCACTCATTGTCGGTCAGGGCACGAACGAAAACGTACGATAACCGGTCGCCACTCTTACATTCCAGCTCAGTTGTTGTCTTTGTGAAAAAGTTAGGAATCAATGCAGCGAAGAAAAAAGAAAACGAAATCACGTGTTTTACCGGTACAATTCGATCGACCCAGAAAAGCGTAACACCATTTTGGCACGAAACGGTATACTATCCGAAACATGGAAAGTAAAATAAATTTTTTTCAGAATAATTTCGCGATAGAATTACACTTTATAATGATTCGTTGGTTCTTAGATTTTATGAATGATTTCTATTAATAATTTATGAATCGTTTCACTTATTCAGAATAATTTGACAACAGAATTATGTTTCCTGATGACTTTCTTGATTTTCTAAATAGATTTGTAACTGTTTGGCAAATTCTTTTTACGTCTGACAATTTTGTCTACATTATGTTTCTTTGTAAATGTCGGATACCTATAAAGAAATAGGAAAATGATGCCACAGAAAGTAATTTAAAACGTCCATTGCTGCTGCTAGGTCATGGCCTATATTCCCGAGAGGAACGTAGATAATATTTCCACTAGTTTTTTATCGCGAGACGTAATCAAGTGGTTAAGCAGAAATGTTAATAAAACGGCAGTCGAGCAGATGGTGACCTCATATAGCGTCAGGTTTCTAAAATCTTGAAAGAAGTAAGATATTCCTCGTTTGTTAAAATGGTGATTATTTATTCCTCCATAAACGTATTAAAATTTTCTTGTATAGAACGTATGTTTAGAATAATACAAATTTCACGATAAAAAGCAAGTTTCATATGAAAACAAGATTTAATTATATATATATATATATCTTCTTTTATAAATTTCTCCTTTGCATTAACATTTTCTTCCTCTATTTATATATACAACGTATTGTGTAACGATGTTACTGTCTTCCATACCAATTACAAAATATGCAAACAATCGCCTTTTCGACGACGAAGATAAACCACGCTCGATACAACTCGATGCAATTATTCGTGACAACTCGGCACAATCGTGAAATGGGTTCGCGTGAATCGCACGCGCGTCTCTCGAGAATGGTGCTATCAAGATCACCGGCTTGACTTCCGGTGTCCGGATCATTACGTGCATAGGTACTGCAATTTGATCCACGAGGCCGTACCCATACTGGAATATCATTGACGATAATAAAGAAAAAAAAAAAAAAAAAAAAGATAAATCGACGAAACATCGAAGAAATATTGCAAGTTACACGTGAATGTCAGACGTTCTTACGTAACCATTCGCTACGTTACGTTATCCGACTTTTGGACCGTAATTAAGGTGACATAAATTAAGAAGAAGATTGATCTATGTGATTCCGTATGAAATAAGAACAGAAGAAATTTGACGTGCATGAAACTCTTATTTTTTATCCTTATCTTGAATTATACCGAGTAATTTGGTAGAATATCGGTAATGTAATACTATAAATAAATTATACTTGTAGATTAATATTTTCGTACAATATTACCGTGCGAAATACGAAGAAAGGGAAAATGATAAATTATGAATTTTCATTACGAGCAGATTAGAATCTTCTTCATTTCTTAATTAGGTTAACGTCTGTTTTCTGGGTTGTGCACTTTGCGTATCTCCACTTCTACTTTATCTTCTTTTACATTTGTCTTTCTATTTTTTACACGATAAACATTACTCGTGTGAAGACTTTTTCAAACGACATTGTTTATTGCAATGTACTTGTATGTATGTAAATGTTAAAATTTACATTCGGTCACAAAAGTTAATCCATTCGTTTGATCTTTGGCCTTGATACCTATTGCATAATACCAATCGAACAACATTTCTTCCATACATTCTATTTATATCCTCGGTTATCCGCAGAAAAGTTTCGTAACACGAAAAGTTTCCTGCTAACAGAAGCAAGAGGAGTTTCATTGCTGACCACCGCTTCTACGTTATGAAATTTCTGTAATGTCACCTTTTACCGAGAATATTTCAGAGGTCCTCCGTTTCGTTCATAAAATTGTGTATTCTCCGTGTGACCTCGAAACCTCTTCTTTCCACGGTTCTTCATTGAAATTTCTCCTTTATTCGCGAGCCACCGTGCAAATGGGCTACTGACGCAACCAGGAACGCGCCACCGGCACCGCGTAATGACCGATAATTAGTCAGTCGATTGCATAACTCGCCATTGTCAGATAATGCAGACGAGTTGTTGGAGGAAGATTACGTTCCGTGAATTCGCCACGCGGAAGACAAACCGGACATTTCGGAAACCGTCTTTGTCTTTGTCGACAAGGCACGAATGTGAATCGAAAGGCACAAGCAACTTCTTCACCCGCGTAACACAACGATTTCCATTCACATATTTCAAATATTTCTAGAAACGTTGTTTTGTAATATCAATTGCTATTCGTTCCTGATCCAAGTTGCTACTGTCTATACGTTTTTTGTTTACATGTAAATAACTTGTGCAAATCTACTATACGACCTATGCAAATTTTTAAAGAAAGAAAAATACTGAATTATTTACGTGTTGAATTTCACGCTTGTCTTTGCTATTACTCTACCGATATGTACTTGCCTAAATGTACACGGTTCTGTGACAAAATGCTATAGTTGTCAGTTTCTCTGGGTAATTTGGACACATAAAAGTGTATAGAGAATTTTTTGACCGATCGAAACTGTGCTGGCTACGTATTAACTCGACTAAAATGGTTGAATCGTATTTCCTTTGAAACGACGTTCAGTGAAGATAGATAATCACCTCCGAAGTAACGACACGAATAGAAGATAAGATTAAAGTTTGAAATACAAATTCCACGAACCGAAGTTACACGATTGATGAAGCAAGTTTTTTCCCCAGCTAAACGAGAAATCATGTTTATTTACGAGTTAGGAACCGATCGAACTTCCCTGGCTGGATTGCGTGCGAACGACATAAAAGTTTCGTGGCCTTGTATTCGCGCACGTGATAATACCCGTACAAAATAAATACGTGCTCGATCGATTACATCCAATTTCGCATACCTGTTTTATCGGCAGTTTGATAAAACGGTGTACGCGCAACGCGTTAGTTTTTCATATGCCTTGAAACGAATATAAAGAACTATAGACAACGTTTAAATTCTTTTCAGAATAAAATTCTTCTTTGAGAAACGTTTATAAGACGTTCTTTGAGATTATATTATTTGTCTGATATAAAATCAGAGATTGTACGTAAAAATCAAAAAATGATTTATCTCTTTGTTTTTTTAGTAAAATATCGTTTGTTTTTTCTTGGAAAAATATCATCGTAGGTAACGCAATTAGTAATAAATGTCTATTTTCTGTAAGAAAAATTGAATGTAGAAAACCGGGAATGTAAAAAATCTTGAGAGCGAAGATGCAAATATTTTCTAAACAGCTTCTTCCGAATTCTTTGTCAAGTAGGATATAAATAAATAAACTCGATGAATGTTTTGGATGCTCGAAACTCGTAAACCAGACACATCGTACATGCAGATAGGACAGATATAGACACGCT
Organism: Bombus pascuorum; assembly: GCF_905332965.1. Taxonomy (NCBI): domain Eukaryota; kingdom Metazoa; phylum Arthropoda; class Insecta; order Hymenoptera; family Apidae; genus Bombus; species Bombus pascuorum. Next base: position 32,741,612 of record NC_083488.1, on the reverse strand, counting down.
CGGCAATTGTTTACATAATAAGCTGATATTGAAGTATGACGTACCTTTCAAGCGGAGGATATCGCGCGTGCTGCGCGATTCACACGGCAAAGCAGAAACGCGTGACGAAACCGTCGCACTTTACGCTTTGAGACGACGTTTTTGGGTCAAGTGAAACAGTTAAACGGTGACTCGTTTTTGACCTGAACAAACGCAGGAGTCTCTGTTAAAAAACCAGGCTAACGAAACAGAACATCGCGACTTTCTGTCTTACTTCGGGAAACGAATCTTCAAGTTCATAGTAAATGCTTCGAGTTCACGTACGTCGAATAAAATCAAAAGAAAACGCATCGTACGAATATTCGCGATCTTTCTACAACTTCGTGCGAGCTGTTCTGCAGCAAATTAGAAGCGTCATGATAATGGACGTTTGTTCTAACGATAATTAACCTTGTCACTGTTCGAGACCATCGCCGATTATACTTACGCAAACTCACTCGTCATACTAACACAAGTTCTTGAACAAGCTCGACTGATTTACAATTATCGATTGACGATTTATCGGTAACGTTATCAGAAATATGTTCTTAATGGCTATGTCAATTTTATAAACGATAACGATCGAAAATGTTTCCCCGCGATTATCGTTTATGAAAATGCGAATTGTGTTTATAAACATATTGCATGCATATATATGTAGGTATTTCAAGAACTCGAATAGCGAACGTCAGCTCTCCAGACAGATTTCTATGCAACTTAATTAATTGTTGGCTAGAACGAAGATGATTAGCGTTGTATCGTTGAGTTTGGTTAATCGCACGATCGATTTGTTATACGGCTGCAGCTTATTCCTAAAGCGATAATAATTTTTGCTGTAACTGACGGGACAAACGATTACGTGGTGATTTGTGATAATTCAGTGACGTAAGGATGAACAGACGCTCTTTCCTCGTAAATAATTTCAGAGATATCGACAAAAATAGATGCGGTAAAAACTCTTAATTGCCTTATTACTTATATCGCCATTTCCTTGTTATATAATAAATTTATGATGTTACGTGCACGCAGTAATTTAGAAGAAATATAAAAATGTTCAATAAATTACGTAATTATTTCGAAATGAAAATAAGTACGAGCGTTGAACTGAATGTGAAATTAATCGACAATCTGAAACACATCAATTTCTATTTCAGTAACTTGTATTTATTTGTATTACACCTTGTGCTTTCATTCGTTTTTAAATTATTCCTTTAAACGTCACTACGTTCGCAATAATATTTCTGCCCGGTTTACGGAAAATCCTTTTATACAGATATTTTTTCCACACAGAAATGTCGAGGAATCATATTAAATTCTTTCCAGAATAAAATTCTTCTTTGAGAAACGCTTATAAGACGTTCTTTGAGATTATATTATTTGTCTGATATAAAATCAGAGATTGTACATAAAAATCTAAAAATGATTTATCTCTTTGTTTTTTTAGTAAAATATTGTTTGTTTTTTCTTGGAAAAATATCATCGTAGGTAACGCAATTAGTAATAAATGTCTATTTCCTGTAAGAAAAATTGAATGTAGAAACCCAGGAATGTAAACAATCTTGAGAGCGAAGATGCAAATATTTTCTAAACAGCTTCTTTCGAATTCTTTGTCAAGTAGGATATAAATAAATAAACTCGATGAAAACTGTACATCTTCGTACATCTTCGTCGATCCTTAAAAAACTCTAAAAGTCTTGGTTGCCGCCTTTTTTGGCGTGTAGACTTCATAACCGATCGATGCCCGAAGTTCTCGAGATTATTGAAAATCGAGAACAGATAGATTGGCAGCGCTTTCGACGTGTTATTAACCCGGATACCTTTATTCTACATTAACGGAGCTGCACCCTCCTCGAAAATAGGCTCATCGATCAATTGACCGACTGCTACGATATTTCTATATATAAACTCGTTTCTCGTTGAAGGAGAGCTGATATCGATATCTATCTGCTAGCCACGTCTCTGCAGTTGAACTTATCGAAGGTTCGACGGTTTCCTTTCCCAAGCACGTGTTTCGACCCCATCGTGATATCGTCCAAGAAGAAAGGGTGTGGTTCCTGTTTGTAACCGTTTAACCGATAACACTAGTAGACGCCGTTTATCGGTCTATTTTAGACACACAATTTCGATCTTTTGTCGGAAAAATGAAGCAAAACATAAGAAATCGAGATAACGACCGTTGAAGAAATAACACAGTTCTATGAAATTTCTCAATACTTGAACATTTCTACGAATTGGTAATTGGTGATTTTAAGTAAAAAACTTATCACTTTTATGAAATATATATTGTAACTAAATAAAACTCTGTTACGATTGCAATTCATCTTATCAGATGTGACACATAATTCGTGTAAGAGATGATAAAGCTAATTGCGATTGTTACTGTTTATTTATAACAAATACAATACAATGACACATATTTATTTGAACATCTACCATGAACTTTTCTGTATATATTATGTGTCATATTTTCAAATATTATGAAATATGTCAATAACATTGTAGTAAAACATTGGTTTCCAACAGATGCGAAATTGTATGCAGAAATTGCAGGACATTTACTGTAAATATCCAATACACTTTGTAGAGATCACAGAAGCATTTGATGACGCATATACGATATTGTCTTAGATATATAAATAGTGCTAATTAAATGATCTACGTAACTATATCCAGAAATATATATATGTTCGTGTCATACTACAGTGATAATAATATTTCAAAATATTTTATATAACACGCGTAACATAAATACTTTCGCGTGTTACTGTAAACATTTCTCCGAAATGTCAACAATTAATTTGACCATCGGGCAAAGAACTAAAACTTTAACGCTGTTTTAGCGTCTTAGGTTTTTATGGTTGGTTGTTATAAGATGACACATTGAAACTAAGTTTGTTTGGTGTTGCGAACGTCGGGAGGACGAAAACACGAACGACTAACTTGTTTTGGCGGAAGCAGCACATTTGTTGCTTCAATTATGGAAGAATCGATAGATCGTGATATCGACAGAATATGTGTTCCAGGATCTCGAGCGAAAATCCTATCAAACGACACGCTATTTGCATATTAATATCGAAAATGTGATTGCGAAGCTTAATGGAAAATTAATCGTCTCGACTTACTGCTAGAACAAATGTCAACAAGTACCTACATAATAAAAAAGATCATAACCTTGGTAAAGATATATTTGAAAAGTCGTGAGAAAATAAAAATAATAATGTGTTTCATAAATTGGAACTCGTTTTCTCGTCGTGAAATGTCAGTTAATTAGAATAAACGATTTAAAAAGATCGATACCACGAGTTAGTAACGATGAATAAGTAATAGAAAGGGAACCACGAGGTGCATGAAATGCAACTCGCCATTCCCATGCCGCACCTTTCTCCTCGGGAGATTGCCTTTGAATATGAGATGCGGCAACAGCAATAAATGCATATACGAACGACTATGAATATACTTATTGTTTGCGTGCAAAGTAGAAACGTTTTCTTCTTAAGGATACACCAGTAATGTTTTGGAAGTTTCGTTTCGACCTGTGTATGATGATGGGTTTACGTTTACCGCGTGGGAAAACAGTATTACTTGCGAATACCGTACGTGGAATTTGCAAGAAGATTGGTTATTTAACTTCTCATAGGCAACGCGGGTCGTTTATGTCCCGAACGAAATTTTACTCGTCAATTTTTCCCAAGCGGATTTTTACTATTTCTAAAATGCCATTCGAACGTTTGATTTAAAGGCGCAAGGTATAACGTGATAAAGACTTTGATAAGTATAGACAATTTTTTAGGTTTTTTCAAAACACTAGACAGTAAAAAAAAGAAGGAAATAAATGCGGACATACACGATTCAATTTGTGTACGGAAAATGCAAAAATATGGAATGTTAAGCGTACTCATTTTGTCAGAAATGTGAATCTGTAAAACGCAAACTGTATAAAGTGACCAAAAGGAGTAGAAAACTTCTTTTTCAAAAAATACTGCAGCAAAATGACCATTGTAGTTCTAAGAAACAGAAATCATTCGATAGAATCAATTTATAGAATTACTCGTTGCCTACAATGGCAAGCGAAAGACAATTAAACATTTCCAATAACAATAAATCATACACTATGTTAAAAATCCTGTGACCTTCCAAAGAAGGAGGAGCTTGCGTCCTAGAAACAGCGATTTACTAGCAACCCATAAAATTCAACGAAGGTAGTACATAAAGGGGGTGAAATAGAAGAAGGAAACAAGTTGTTTACGGTCGCAATGTAGCCGGCGACGTAAGCTTAGCAGCGAAGGTCTCGGAAAGTAGGTGATTCGACGTAAGAACTCACGCTCGATACAAAAAGAACAAACACACGCAACCAGTGAGCCAAGAAGATAGTGGGGCCGGAACGAAATTCCAACTACGTTTTCAGTTCCTGTTCGATGCTATAAATCTTTCGATTTTGTCGCGTAACGCTCTAATAACAAGAAACAACTTAATTTTTTATTTTTTTTTCTTTCGTTTCCTCTTCCCCCCTTCTTCTATATTGTGTATGACAGTGTCGAATCACTGTAGGAACACCAGAACCGGAAATACGGCGAGAAATTAAGTGGAAATCCGAGAAAAAAGAAAAGAAGGAAACCTGCTGAGAGCACCTATAACTAATCGTCAAAACGTGACGTTGGTGAAAGTAGCGGATACGATGAGAAGAAAGGAATAAAAATTGTGAAATAAGTTAAACGCTTTGTACGAGAACGTAAAAATGTTACGTCGTTCTTCATAGTTTGGAAATAATACGTGTCTTTTTGTAAAAGTCGTAGATTCGAACGTAAAGAATTACTGCAGCGTTAGTTCTATTTAATATCTATGAATGTATGTTAATAGGATAGCATAAAATTTCTAAAGATTTACTCGCTATATCTAACTTATTAACAGTGTAATAAACTGACAGAATTCGAAATGAACAATTTAGATTTAGGTTTAGATTTCCGCATTTTTGGTATTGAATGTAACATGATACTTTCAATTTTTTATAAGTATGTACATCTGTTAAATTACACACTGAACGTTTGTACCGTGTGGAGGCTGCGACAGTGAAAGGGTTGCGAAGATCACCACACAAAAGGTTTATTGTTCCGCTCGATACGTTTCTCCGAATAAGATCTCCGCGTAGAATGAGTTGTCGAGCATAGTTTTGCACATTCTTGGTCAGAAATATCCTTTAGTCGGGGAATAATCTCGCCGTGGCGAATATCTCGCCACGTAGCGTATGAAAGGCCCTTTCAGACTGAAATATAATTATCCGTCAGTCAGCTCGCAACATTTCCCCCTGGTTGCATCGACCGACCGGTCGATTCTCTGACAAATTAAAAAGTTTCACGCAGCGTCGTTTGCGTGGGTGCTGTGCTTTCGCGATAGTTTACGACCACGAAGGAAATCAAGGACACGAATTCAAATTTATTTCAACGTGCTTCTCCCTTCAAATAAATTGAAATAGCAAATAGAAACGATAAGGAAGTTATTTCAGGGGAGATTAGTGAAATTGAGGACTTAATACGTAAATAAAACAAACGATCGATCTTCCTGGCGTTAATAGTCTTAAGTTCCAAGTCCTGCACCTCCTTTCTATTTGGTAAACATGGAACTATGATTATTAGGTACGAGACTCGATGATATATTTTTAATCGACACATTATTATGCCCCGCGGACTGATATCAGGATACTGAGAAAATTGCTTCCTCCGCAATAAAGCATCTGTAACATAGTTGCGTTAAGTATCGCTTGTAGCTTCCATTCTTCGCTATTTGAATAGCGCTTTTAATTTTAAAGAAGAATCGTATAATGGGCACCGAGAGAAGAATAAAGCCAGTCGTATACACAAGGATACGAATACAATAGATTCGAAACAACTTTGGTTTCTTGAAAGGGAAAAAGAACAGATACACAGCTAACGCGTTTGATGATGCTGTTTCAAAATGACGAAGAATTTCAGGCCTGTTCGGTAAAACGTCAGTTTTGTTTAACAGAAGAATTTTGTATTTTGGAAAAATATGTGACGCTTCTTCGATAACGTATCCGAATATGTATTTAATATTTGCACATCCATATTATTCTCCCGAGTTCTAACGTTAGCCCTGAGTTTAATGGACGCCATTTCATAAAATACCCAACACGGAAGCACTGTGATCTGTTTGCAGAGCAACGTGGCGTATCGCGACAGTGATTTTACCGGTCGTTCCTCATCCCTTACGAGTTTAAACGGCGAGGAGGCGCGACCGAACACAGGAGAGAAAGCGAGAAAGCGAGAGGAGACATGCGTGTAACGTCGCTGGTTTACGCGCATTCACGCGACCAAAAAACGTGCGGCAGGTTTCGAAAATGGAACGATCGTTTCCCTATAAACGACACATCGTAAATTGCAGCGGTGTGCTCGAACGTTAAACTGATTGCGGGCTCGTGAACCTTAAGTCGGCGTTTCAACTTTAGACCGCTTTAAAATCCCAGCGACGGAAAGATGCGGCCGGAAGTGAAATAGAGAAAAACGTCGAGCGAAAGTCGTAGACGTCGGGACGTATGGCAAAAGGGAGGCTATTTTCTCCGTTTCGTCTCTCCCTCGCCTCTTCTTTATTCCCCTTTTTCCCTGCCTAACGATCCTCTTACCTCATGCTGTAGGACCTTCCCGGTTTGGAGGTCATTGCACCGCGCCGGGTGGTTGCAACGGGGGTGGCTGCCACGGCGGATCGATTTTCCACAACGATGTCGAGGTAGGTACCGAGAAAAATCCCCTTCGCTGTGTCCCCCTTCGATGTGGCGATCGACGACCAGCCCCACGGACTGGTCCCCCACCGTGGCACACTACGCTTCTTGGCACGTGACTACGACGTAAAAACTCGAAACGCTACGTCGCGAAGCGGAACATCCTCGAGAGGAGACTGAAATCGATTGGCAAACCCTGTGGCGCCAACCCACCTACCGCAAGACTGTCGGTCCTTCGAGAATCGCGACGTCGATCGTTCAACGGGGTGGAAATGATCCGATGGGAGAGTCAAGATGGAAAGCAGCCACGTTGATGGAGCCTCACGTTGCTGACAATTGATTGCTCCACTGTTACGTGCGCGAGTATCTCTTGGAACTTTTGCACTGACAGAATTTCACTTCGAACTTCACATAGACTCTTTGCGAATGTCTGGGCTTTAAATCGTATACGAATGATCATTTAAGGGAATCACAGCGATTATACCTATTTTAATAGCGATTCGCTAATAAAATGGTACCTCAATCTCAAACTATACAAAGCAAGGTTACTAATCACTAACGATATCTGCCGATATCGTACACTTTTCCTTCGAGCTTTGCTCGATCCACGTGCAACACGACCGCCGAACGTCGTAGTATCTGATTCACGCGATTGTTACAAACTGACTGACTGGGAACCACTTCCCTAACTACGTAACTCGTTAACTCTAGATGTCGATAGTGATTGATGAGCGTTGGCGCGAAGGTCGGAGATCCCTGGTGGCACGATTTTTGCGACGGCGTTCGCGATCGGCTGCTGACTGGGCGCTGTCACAGGCAACCACGCGTGTAAACAGATTCTACGAAAGTCCAATGTCACGGCCTGACCACGCGGCCGTGTTCCACGATCGTTTACGTTCGCACGAACAGTTATAGTCCATTGATGACACGGGCACGCACGTTTTCGGCTACGGAATCGTCGTTGCACTTCCGCGCCGGTCCTACTCGTCTTACCACTCCATCGTGCCCGGGATCGCGTGGTCGTGGACAGCTATTGGAACGATATCAGACTGTAACCACTCGACCCATCTCGAATTGTCATTGGCTCGTATTCGATTTCGATATTTCTCGTTCGTTCTCTTTGCTCCGATTATTAAGCTATATGATATCGGAAACTATATTCGTCATATCCACGTATGCAAAAATTGTATCGTAGTACTGAATTGATGGACTATTTAAAGACGATTTAAAATATCCAGATAAGATAACGCATTTTTATTTCACCTATTTATTAAAAACAATATCTTTGACGAAATTTACTTTTGGAAGCGATAACACAGACAATCGATGATCCATGCGACGCGAATCATGCCACACCTGGGTCATTTACTAACCCCAAAAGAAACCTCGCTTCAACATCCACTCCACACATAATCCACCCCTATCCAAAATAACAGAAAAGGAAAGATATTTTCAATAACCATTGTCCAGAACACGAGCCAAAAACAACACTCTGTTCGTCTCACGAAGAAGCCAGCTGTTAGCGCTTCCCCGGCACACCCCGTCAGAATACTGATTACCTCGTCATGTTCACGGGAATCCTAGCCAAACGTTTCTGCGTCATGATGCCATACGCACGGCATCCTGAAGCGGATTGAAGAGTATTCGAGCGTGGCCACCCTCAACGTTGATCTCGAGGGGTGAAACGAGGGAAGAACGCGTCGAAGGGCGATTCCAGGAAAATTGTTGGTACGGGATTGTGAATGTCGACGTGGCTCGAGGGAACGAGGCGACGCGACGGCGTCTGCGGCAGCTGCAACCACCGGAGACTGTCGGCCACGTTTTCTTCTATCGACCGTATCGCACTGCGACGACGAATAGCACTGGCGGCTTTACCTCGTGGCGCGCAGGTTTCATACGGATGCTCGAACGCGCGCGCGCCCGCGCGCGATTGCAAGCCCCAGGAACCCTTTGTGTCTACATATGTATACACAGGTGGCGGCCGTGGAAGCGGAGGCCGTTTGATACTATTCGAGTATGCTTTTTCGCGCGACGATCTCTTTTTCTCTCTTTCTTTTTATTTAATTGTATATTCACGTGTTGTTAGATTACATCGATGTTACTGTTTGCGTCTGAGATTAACGCGTAACATCGTACTTTTAAATGAAATTGGCAAGTTGTATTGTCGTTTGAAATCTATTTGAATTCTGTAAGAGTAGTGTTTTAAATATATATTATTTTCATAAGTATCTAAATAATGTAACGTGTATTTTAACATTGTTGAACGTAAAATGTTTTAAGGTATATATCCAGCGAAATAACGTTTGAAGCGGTGTTGTGATTTATGGAGCATTATCTCAAGGTTGACTGCTACGTTATCAAGATCCGCTTATCACAATTATGTAAAAATTATGTTAAATTTCTTACTTCGTTAGATTTTATACCGAAAATAGAATTTTTAGAGTATTATGAAACTTGTTTCAGCTGTGCCTAAAAACATTAACAAATTTTTTAAATAGAAAATAAGGAATGGAATTTAAAAAAATTGTTAATTTATAAAATTTAAAAATTTTATTAAACAATTCAAATTAATTATAGAAGCTAACTAACTCTACGTATGTTCTTAATTAGAATTTCTATTTAGTCCAGACCTGTATCCCTTTGTCGTTTGTAAACCTTAATTACTTGCTTCCGTTCGAATTAACGAACCCTTAATTAATATCTCCGTCATATATTTTGTATAGAGTTTAATGAAGGTATAACATCATTTCGAAAGGAGGAAGAGACCGCGAATACGACGTGATTAGCCTTTGATATTTTCTTACCCTGTGTGCGAAGCAAAATGCACACGATGGAAACTATGCGGTTTATGCCTGCGCGATCGTTATGGGAGCAATTAGCAAGCTTGCAAAATATTCGCAAGCTGGCAGTCCGCCATGTTATCTACGTGATAAACTAACAGACAATTTCAAGGTTTACGAGCTCGTACAATATGCAATTCGTTGAGACACAATAGTATAAATGTCAGAAGGATACAACGATATCGATATCACAAATTATACAGAATGAAACGTAACACTGCTCGATATTTATTAAAATACACTGGAATTTTCCTTAGGTAGCTTCGAATGTTGTCAAAAGAGATAAGACGCGAGTATAATGATTAAATTTAAAACCATTTAAAAGTGGGTAAAATAATAAACTAATTATATTAGAAAATTATTAATACTTTAAAAGAAAAGAAGGTAAAAATATTTTTGAAAATATCTCCAACACCATGTGTTTTGAAAATATTTCTTTTCAAACTGTTTTTTAAATTTTATACTTACTTAATTTCAGACGAAATAATTTTGTCTAATTTCATCTTATTTATATGTATATGCAAAAATCACGAAGAATTTAAAGAATCCACTCGAACGATTATAAAGATCGACCGTGATCGATCGATCAAACGGTCAATTAATCGAAAGCAATAATAATCCTTGTCGGATTTATGCTCCTGTTCTATTACAAGTTCTAACGAGCGGTTCTTTCATCAACATATAACACGAGATTAAGAACGCAGTCGGCACCTATGATTTCCGAGGTTATTGCTATTAGATGACGATAGCAGCAACATTAAACGAATACCACACTTATAACGATCCTGAAGCGCAGGAGAATCTGACCGATTGCCAAGTTCACGATGTTCGATGAAAAAGCGAAAAAATGAACAAACAAGAACGATGATCGATTCGAGTCTCGTACACCTTTTAATGTAAATTCTCGTTCAAAAGTAAAAAGTAAACTAAATCTGTCAAGCTATTAGGAAATTATTAAACTTCATTTAGAATCTTAAAATGTAAATTTATATATTCGACTTGCAAATAAATATTTCACCAATTATCAAAAATACACCTGTATAATGAGATTAAATATTTTCTTTGTTCCACCTACGAGTCAAGGCGTATCAAGGTTTTTCATTTCACCGTATCGCGACGTTTGCTTCTCACAACTTAAAGCGCATTATTATCTAAAAGTCATCAGTCGTAAAATTGACAAAAAAGTCTAAAATTCTTGCAAATATATTTCACAATTTATCACCACGATGTACGCATTTTGAATTAATCTCTCGTACAAGTACAAAATTCTAACCCATTAATTATTTCCCTAACAATGTGGATCGTTTATCACGTTTCATGCGAAACTAGAATGTGATGTAATATTATACTTATGAAAGGGGCTGCATATTTGTATAACTAGAACAACGTGGAGAGTAGTAGAATGGATTGGGGAAGCCTCGAGGCTCGGTTGTTCTTGTTCAGTATGAATTATTATTACCGTGATGAGTCTGCCTCCTGGACAGGTTTGCTTTTGGTTCGATTGGAGAGAACTGTCTAGTGACCTGGAAACGAGCCGCGGGTGGTAAAGTGATTTCGTGAAATATTGTTCAGCAAACGGACACGGGGACTATGAATTGACATTGTTGACTTCAGTCGTTCTACGTTTGGTCGATTCGAACATTTTCTTTGCTTTTGTTCTCGTTGGGGAATGACGTGAATCATTGCAAGCAGACAGCATGCCAGAGATTATTGATGATTTTCGAAATTTGATGTTAAAATTTCAAGACATAATTGAAGTAATTGAGGTTCCTGTATTTGACGTGGAAAAATATGAATCTTCGTGTAAAATGTAGACGATTGGGAATTTCAATTTGACGTTAAACATGAAATGATGTAATAAGATATATATCAACTTAACTATACATTGGACTAAAATAAATGTAAATTTTTTATTTGAATATCTTTAAAGTTGTTACTAAATGAGAAGAGAAATATGCGCATTTTCTTTTAAATGTTTTAACTGGTTGGAAAAATAAATTGCTTAGAATATACAAATGGCGAAAAATTGAATTCTCATTATAGAAACGATATCATTGAGAAAAAGAGGAAGCAAGGAGTGCAACAGTTGGAAGCTGAATTGTAATCTTATTTCAACTATTTTAACGACTGGGTAACACCCGTAAGTGCCACGGAAATAAAATCATTAAGGGCTGTGTTCTTAATAACCGTTCTAGATTGGCTGATGTCACGCCAATTTGAACATACCAGTGCAAACTAAAACTGTGACCGAGGAGTGTCTGGAAATTATTCGTGGACTTCCATTCGAAACGCGGCAAGAATTCTCTCTAACATAGGGAGTATAGAGATCTAAAATGACGCGAATCTAAAGAAATTAGCGAGTCGAACATCGATTATTCCTATTGAAACCTCAGCTTTTCAATGTTTGCGAAGATGTATACACGAAGGCTTTCGTATGGGTTTTTAAAATTTGAACGTGCTATATCTTTTCTATAAAATATCTATTTCTATAAAAAATCATTTCTGTAAAAAGAAATAAAACTTTTGGGGGTAGCTATGTCTATTCTGAAAAATAGAGGACTAGATTAAATATGGGAAACAGCATTTCTGCTGGAATAGATCTCTGAAATGACATCTTAGGTTGTCCGGAAAGTGTCTTTCTTTCGCAAACGTGTTTTTTACAACAATACACCTTCGTACAAACGTGGAACCAAATCTGTGAAATGTCACGGTGTTTATCACAACAGAACAAAATGGATCGTACGTAATTCGACAAAATAATATAAAACAAAAGCGTTGTGCGTCTGTTATTCCCTCATAAAACGAAAGAAACTTTTCGGACAACCTAATACTTTCTACATTACTCTTTACATATACTGTTAGATTATATACCATTTCCATTTTTAATTGCATATTTCATCTGACTTGGACTTTTTCAAATAACTGCAACGGAAAAGGAAATTTCAAATCCATATACGACACCATCTCATGATTGATAAAAAGTTTCAGAACATAACAAAACGTCGTATCACCTAGAAGAAATATAGTTTCTTTCGCGAATTACTTCAGCTCTCGTAGCAAGCAGCGTTGAATTATCTCGCAACTGATACGACACCTTCGTCCTCAGTCGGTCGAACTCGCGAATTCAAGATTGAAAGCAACATGTCCGGTCGTTACAAATTATCCGATGTGGACGATCTACATATGACGTAACGTACTACGTGGTTGAATCCGTAGATTAACGAGAGGTTGTTTGCAGAGGTAAAAGTTGTGAGGATACGATAGAAGAGTTAACGCATGCAAGTATCACGTAGGAGACGCAAGAAATCACGAAAACGATAGATCGCCGATGATCTTGTGACAACGACCATACCCAAATCCACGTCATAGGATACGAGAGAAGAACCAACGCATGCAAGTATCACGTAGGAGACGTAAGAAATCACGAAAATGGTAGATCGCCGATGATCTTGTGACAACGACCATACCCAAATCCACGTCATAGGATACGAGAGAAGAACCAACGCATGCAAGTATCACGTAGGAGACGCAAGAAATCACGAAAATGGTAGATCGCCGATGATCTTGTGACAACGACCATACCCAAATCCACGTCATTCCATACTACCTGACAGTGAACCGTTAGGCTTTGACCTGGCCTTTGCACGTGACCCAACGTTACATTTTCCCCATTATCTAGGACAATGAGGATCCTCTCCTAGTCCCTCGACACCGACAAACGCAACATATAAAAACTGCAAGCATTCGACCACGAGACTAGTCTTGTGTACAGTCTTGGCCGTGATTTGAACAACTATTTTAACTTCGCTACTTTATTGTAATATTATACTTAATCATTTTGTGAATAAAAGCCTACAAAAATATAAAAGCACAGTTAAGTTAAGCTATTGCTCAGCTCTTCCTTTTTTATCGCGAATTTTACGTGACGCAGTTCGAACGTTTCACAAGTAAGGTGAAGAAATTGAACTTTGTTCAAGAAATTGAACTAACAGAATTTATTAAGCAAATCCAACAGAGTGATGGTTCAAAGTGTTTCAACAGAATGATTCAAAGTGTTACGATAGACTGGTTCAAAATGTTACAATAGACTGGTTCAAAATGTTACAACAGACTGATCTCGAGCGCTTATTTTGCAGGGTTTTCATAGCGAGGTTTTAGTCCCTTTAGAGGGGTTGTCGTCTGGTGTATCTCAGAGGCGCCTATTCCGTTACTATTTGGTTATCGTTTCGATGGCTGTGATATGCAGGATGTCTAACCTACCCTATTACTGTTTCTGAGCGGGTAGGCTTCTTGAGTGTGTGAGACAAGCAATGTGACGTCTTGGCATTATGATTTCGCACAAATAACGTTTTCCAATTCGACAGTTTAATATTTCTAATAGTAGAATCAAACGCTCGTATTATACCATTAGAAATCGCATAAAAGTGCCAAATTGTACAAAGTTATTACGTCGACATTGCACAGCAGAAATTGCTGTCTGACCAAGAAAGAATCTTCGATCTTTTTCTATTATCTAATTTTTATCCTTTTTGAGTTTCTGAGTCCTTAAGAATTCTTAATCAGAATGTTATTTACCCACTTAAAATTATTTAACTAAGATAATGTGTACACAGAAATCAATAATCCTCGTCGTCTTAAAGAATACCATTTGTCAATGTTTCCTCTTTTCATACGGGGCGTTGCACCGTTTCAATTTCCCAGCGACATTGCGATTTATATTTGCAACAGTAGGATAACGTTCGAAGTTACGTTGAATCGTAAAATCGTCATGGAACCGGTTTTTTTTTCATCGTGTGTGACAACAAAATAAAGTCACGAATTCGTTGTGACCCAAAAAGAAGACGAAGCAAAATGCGCGTTTGGTAGGTACGCGACTTTAGAAATAAGCTGATCGCCACGAAATCGCCAGTATATCGCGACTCTCGTCTACGCGGGTCTAAACGAAATTCCGAAACGTCGCGTGGCGTCCGCGTTCGAATAGAATTCACGGGACGTGGACACAAAGAAAGTCATGCGGAATGCAGGGAGTTCCAGACGCGTAAATCGTTCGCCGCCTCTCCTGCGCATAGGTGCGCACCAACAGCGCGGTATAAATATAGACGGCGTCCAGAAATATGTCTTTCGAGCTGCACTTAAAATCGTAGCTTCCGCCGTGCTTGTCGGAGGACTTCGTTACCTTTAGGGCCATTTCTCGCCTCTGTGATTTTACACGCCGCGTATGCGAACACTTATCTTCCATCTCCTTTCTTTGTGTTTCTGGAAAGCGAGGGAAAATCTCTTTCGTTCTAAGTAAATCTGGCCACCCAGATGAACGTTCTTCCCGTTACTTCTTGAGAACTTCCGAAGGTCACGCTGGATAATGGTCTGTTGAGAAGAGGGTAAGCGTTCTGTGCCGTGTGACAGGTTAACTTATGTGTACGTGGAGTTTGTATTTTCCCTGCTAATGCGTCGACGGGGATTCGGAAAAGACAGTCGGATCTGTTGACGGTAGTTCGAGTCGAATCGTATAATTTATAGTGCTTCGAATTGGTCTGCTGTTATATACTGATGTTTTGATATATTTGAAAGGGGTTTCGAAAGATCGTTAATTTTATGGTTGTAAACAAATTAAACTATTAGTATATGTCCTATTTCGATCTTGAAATGATGTTAATCAGAAATAATATTATACTGGATGTAAATAAAGGATTTGTAAGATTCTGTATCAAAATCTTATTATGAAAACTTTTTCATACGTAACAGTGCGAAATTGCCATCTAAGCGTACATAATTTCTGTTTTATAGATAAATCGTTTATTAGAAACCTTTCCTCAAAATTCCAAAACTTATAAGAATTATATT
Organism: Bombus pascuorum; assembly: GCF_905332965.1. Taxonomy (NCBI): domain Eukaryota; kingdom Metazoa; phylum Arthropoda; class Insecta; order Hymenoptera; family Apidae; genus Bombus; species Bombus pascuorum. The sequence goes on along the minus strand of NC_083488.1, from coordinate 32,726,183 downwards.
TTCCATGATTTACATTTACATCACTCATGTTATTGGATTACATCGCCATAAAAACTTAACGAATAGCCTGTTAATAGAAGTCCATAAACATTATCCGATATCTTCAAACAATTATGTTCAATTGGACATAAATCCTGGCAAACAAGACAATTTCCTAGAACGTAAATATTTGCGCTCGTATAGGTCATCGTATCACACATCAACGTGTGAATCTATCGATTGGTTTGTGTAACAATCCACAGACATAGTTTCGTTTGTTGAGAAACTAACGTGTGTACGTGTCTTCTATGGTTGGCAGAAGCAACAGTTCGCAAGTCCGCTGAAAGTTCAGAACCATCGGGGCAAATTGCATTATGTCGCACTGATCGAGTTTCGTCGGAACCCTCGAGAAGGTTTCAGCGTGAAATTGGTCGTTACCGACCTTTCTCTCGTCGAAGTTTGCCGGACAAAGAAAAGAACCATCGATCTCATGAATCGCTGCTACGCGGAGCAATTCACTTGATAAATAAATCGGATTCGATGGGTCGATGGCTGCAGAAAAGTTATAGATAAGGATACACGACTCGACGATTTCGAATTTATTCGATTCATGTTCCTGCAGATCTGTTGTCGCGATCTGTAAATCATACGGTACCCGCGATCACTACGCGCACGATGCGAAAATCTTGTTAGCGTACGAATGGCCGCAAATCTGTTTTGCGCTCAGCTGCTATTAAGGACGATGGTGATGCCAACTATTCGTAGTTTCTTTTCCACAGCTCGATTAATTTTCACGTAGGTACACATTGACGTTTCCGAATACCATTCAGATAGGAAAAGATTATACGTAACCACGTTCCGAAATGCATCACTGTAATCATAGCCTATGCAGCTAACAGCTACTACTAAATTACACCTTGCGCTAATTATTGCCAAGAAATTGATTTACTGCCAAGTAACTAGTACGTAATTCATTCCACGTCAGTGAAATACGAGGGAAAATTGTAAAGATGTAAAATTAGTTAGGTAAGACAAATCCCTATTTATATTTAAAAACAAAACTTAATTAACTTGTAAGATTAGTTAGGTTGTCTAAAGAAATATTAAGATAATGAATTTTTAATAACGTATATAGTATAATCAAGTCGTGTAAGTCGTCACAAAATCATATGATAAACGACAAAATAATTTCTAGTGGTACTCGACAGCAAACTTTCCAACGGTCTTTTTTTTTTTTTTTTTTTTTTATAACGTTTATTGTCCAAGAAGATGAGTATTACATGTGTATGTTATTCACAATAAACAATGAATTTCGGTTGTAGGGTGGATTAGGCAAAAGTACCGATACGCGTCGGTACGACGTAGCCATGGTCTAATATGTGTCGTGGGTTTTAGGTTTTTGCGTTTATTTTTTTGTTTTTTTGGGTTTAAGTCGCATTGGTGCGTGATTTTTGTGTATTCTTGTGTGTGTTGTATTTTGTCCTGAAACTTGGCCGCAAAACAGGACTCCTCGGTGTATTACTTTTATGCGTTGTGGGATTTTGGGGGGGGGGATGAGTGGGAAGGGGAGGGGGACTTTCCAACGGTCTCTGTCCCGTAGCTTGTTACACAAAGACCCTAGCCTCGACTGGACGGCGGTGGAGCTGTGGCTAGCGCCGTTGGTTACGAACGTTCAAGACCCAAGTTCGAATCCCGGCACTCTTACATTTGGTTTTTTTCTCCAGAAATTCCAAAAAATAAAAAGAAAGCAGCAGTACTCTATCACGATGCTTTATAACATTTCAAATTTAATAAAGACTATAAATTCGATAACAAAATAAATACCACCGATATTCTTGTGAATTTCCCAACTCTATCAGAAAATCAAAGTAAAAAAATACACATTAAACAAAAACCGATCTTACGATATCTAAGAAATTCTAGCAAGTATAACGTCAAAGAGTTAGGATCCTAGTGATTTTTAAACTTAAGCTACAACAACAACTCTGTTACAACCTCTCAATTAGGTTGGCGAGCAGTCAAGTTGCAACTGTTCGGTTTGGAATCACGAAACTTAAACGATATTAAGGTGGAGGAAGATTTTAAAGTTCTCTAGTATGCTTGTGATTCGTAACGTTTATTTGAAGTGTTCAGTATAAACGTGTAAGAGTATAAAGTTTGTGAAGTTTGAACGTGAGCAAGAAGAACGTGGTTGATTGAATATCATCCTTTGGTGTGTGTACTGTGGAGTTCTCTTCTAGTGTTCGAAGTTTATGATGCGTCGTTTGTTGTTGAACGAACATCTATTATCAAGCGCTTAAAATGTTGTTGTTACCTTGTCGGTGTGGTTCGAGTTGCAAACTTTATAATTTGCAACGTGGGAAATTCCAACTTCCCAAAAAATAGCGGCAAATGTCTTGTCCGTATCGTAAACTGAGGACAATCTTAAATCCACAACAAAATTCTAGGAAACCAAGAGTCCCCAAGAACGCAGTTACACAGGTGTTGTTGGTGTTCATGGATCTGTGTCATCCAGGATCCATCTCGATTCATACAGATTGTATCAGGATCCTGAACTAGGAACTTTGTTCAATGTACGAATTTTGCATTTAAAAGTTTCGATCTCCTTAGGAGATTGCGAGTCGTCAATCCATTGTTAGAGGTTGCCGATTTTTTGAAGACTGGAAGATTCTCAAGAGAGTCTGACCAACGATTTGCGACAGTGTTCTGATCCAAGGGTCTATAAAGGGGTTTCTTCGGACTCTCTGGAGTTGCAGAGATCTATTTAGGGTGTCGATTATAATTTCGACGTTCTATTAAGGTTTATTTACATTCTGTTCAATTTGTATTGGCGCGCTCTGTCTATGAGTGTTTTATATAGCTGAAATATACTAATACTACTGTAAAATAAAAGTAAAAATATTGTACAACAGATATTTCGAATATTTCTCTCTATAAATATTTCTCAGTTTTAATCAAGTTCCTTCTCAAGTTTAAACATTGTTTTATATTATCGAAGGTCACTAAATCTTCAAAACTTGCGTTTCTTCTGCGCGCAGATTAATTTACACCTTCGTTTGTTCATTTTGTAACACCGAACGAAGCACGAATATCAGTCAAGAAATAAATATACGATCTAATTACCTGCTCGTGATTATAACGTTTCGCGTACTTTTTCGCACGATAGTTGCATTGGAAGCTAGAAATTGTACTTCTTTCCGCAAGAATTACCTAATATGTAATATATGCTTTTCTATTCCACGAAACATCGCATGTCTATAACTTCCTACGTTAGATCCACTTACTTCTGCGCTAGAAGCATTTCTCGTTTCCTCCTCGGTTAAATCGCAAATTCGTTACATTAAGGGCGTGGTTCGATTCGTATTCGTATAAGGTCAAATGTAATCTCATAGATGTTCCTCAACGTGAAGCCATAACGAGTTTTCATCGAACGTTATTATTATAAAATAGTCAAACAGCGTTATGGAATTGGCAGAATTTTAATTTTAATTGTAAAGTTGTCGATAAGTGGTTGACCATATATAGTCATCGATTTCCTAGTTGTATTTGTTCCATATTGCGCAAATCGATACAGAAACGAGCAACTTTTTGCCCTGATACGAGCGAAACTCTGGCAACGATGCTGCTTTCGCGATGCTCACGTGAAATTCGCTATCTCTCGGCTGGCATGTCACGATGGAAACTCCAAACTGTTTTATGCAGTTGAAAGTGTATTTTCCTTATCAGGATGTTTAACGATGGGTCTCTGTTCCAATATCACGGTTATGGGATATAAACACGCTTGCATGTAATTAATTGCAGGCGAATGTTAATTAGTAACATAATTGCCAGGCGAAATTTGAAACTAGATTATATTGCAAACAACAATTGATAATGTTTCAACCGGTTTTAGTACCTTTCTATTTTCGTTAACGCGTTAATCCTATAAGATATAATGAATAATATTTAAATGCGAAATGTACTTTATAAGCAACGCAATTAAATTAACGTAAACGTATTTGCGAGAAATAAACGAATATATATAAAGTGAAACGCGATTTTTTAAAAAAATGTTAACGTATAATTTAATTTATAGTTGAAATAGAAAATTACAGAAAAATATAACGTAATTTGCAATTTTTATTAGAAAACGCGGGACATTCTAATCGCTAGTTTCGCTAAAAAGCGGGCAAAATTACTTTCCATTACAAAATTTTTCATTAGTAATTTCATGGACATTACATTTTTTATTATATCTCCAGTAAGTAAGTAATAGCAAATATTATTCTGTCCTCCCTTGAACGTAACCGCTCATAATGGCAACCGTTCAAACGATCGATTAAACGTCCGTCACAATTATGGTTAATCCCAATCACCCAACGCTAATTAAATGAAATTCTATGATCCATATATCGAAGGTTAATGGAAAGTGACCAAGTTTAATTTGCCCGTAGGTCATTTTAAGAATAATCCATTGGATTTACAGCACAGCTGCCATACACGATTCACGATATAATACACGGTGCAATTGTTTGGCCTGCATCCATTCGTTCTGAGAAATGGGCAATCGATTCCAATAGCGATTAAAGTTGCACGTAGATTTGGATTAGGATAACTGTTGGGAATTAGGGTAACCGTTCGTTTGTCCCTTAATGGCGTTAAAACGACCATCTGCCATGAGAAATGTAATCCTCTTTTAGATCAAGCCTCTAAACCTTGCTTTACCGACCCTTCTTTTTAACGAATCATATTATTCATACTACTTCATAAAAAGCAATATGTTGCTAAAGTGTTCTCATAAATTGGAAATTCAGTTAAAATGTAGATTTTAGTGAAAAAAATTATTTATAACGCATATATGTAAATTCACTGACGCCAATGAAACGAATGAAGAATCTGAACATACATTTTTACGTAATATTCTTACTCGTAACCGGTAATTAGCAGACTGGAAGTTGCAATCTCCGTAAATTGAGATAATTCTTTTCAAGATTCACGGGAATCGTTCTCCGGATAAAATTATGTATACGCTATTCGAGGTAATTAAAGGATCGTTTTAAATATGATCTTAAATATTATACTCGTTTCCGTATATTTTGCTTTTTTAATAATTTCCGTAAACTTATCATAGTATCATACGAATATCATAGTAATCTATAATATGTAAGACCTTCTCATTCCCGTTTGTCTGGTTGATGGAACAAAATCATTCATAGTAGCAATCTTAAAACTTCGAGCTCATTTTTTATAGATAATAAACACAAGTAAATTATTAAGTTTCAAAGTATTTGATTTATTGCAAAAGACGATACTATCGATCGAGACAAACGTAACTGCATACATGTAAAGTTTATATATGTAAAAGTCAAATTTCTATTTATAAAGACTATTAATAAATACATCTGGCATAGGTATTCGTATTTTATTTACATAGAAAACATCAATGATGTTATTGTACAATTTATCAATTATTTTATTATCTAATTATATATCTCTCACAAATCATAATTGCGCGAGTTAAAGTGTTTGATTTGATTGGAGGTGACCACAATATCTCAGGACAGTTAATTCGTCGCCCGAGGCGCCAAAGTGTTTAGCAGATACATATAACCAATACGATCGTGTTTCATTATTTTTCAAATCCGAATTACGACACATGGTAGCGTCTGGAATACGAGTTATTGTCCTCGAACGTTTGCAAATACATACTTCCAGCAACGCGGCCAAGCATCGAGATAAAACAGCTCAAGTTACCATAGAATGGATTCTAATTCTATCTGTAACGTCGTTACGACATTAACACCCGCCTTAATACGATGATGCAAAATATCATGATACAAATGGATGTTCGTTAGAGCTGAGAAAACGCGAATGAGAAAAGGTCTTTTCTTCGAGTTAGCGAAGAGAATCTTATGGAATTCCTTTGAAAAGGTCGCGCAACGTGTCGATCCGCGCGAAGATTAAAACGTGCATAAAGTTTAAATGTTTCCTCAGGATCATCATGAACTATCATAGTTGTGAACTTTTAACCTAGTATCCCACTGGCCGTGTAGAATGCTCGTGAACATTCGCGAGCATCTGAAAATGCTACAACACCAGCACTATTCAAAGTTATTAACAATTCCGAGGTGAATAGGCCGTAATAATAGTTGTAGTCTGTGGTGCATTATATATGGTCGTGTGTAGAGTGAGAACAAGGTTCTGCTGCGAGTCGCCAGGTGTCGTTGCTGAGCTACTGCTGCATTTTTCTTCTCATTTTTGATGCCGCGGAAAAAAACGAAACTCCGGTCGCCGGGATTTGAACCCGGGTTCCGAACGTTCGTAACCTAGGCGCTAATCACTGCGCTACCGTCATCCGACGCTAGTTAGCGTCGAGTGGTGGTATTTTGCTGTCGAGTGCCGCCACAATTCTTTGCCAATTTTGTACACATATCTTCGATTATTCATGTACAAATATTTATTAAATATAACCCTGACATACTCGTTTTTTAATATCAATATTCGCTACTTATTCAGTAACAGATATAATATAAGAGTTAACAACCACCAAAACCCATTAGTTACCCAATTACTTGACACGACAGATCAGATCCGCAGACTAAAAAGACAATACCCTTTAGATTTAAGCATTAAATTCAGCTAGAATCAAGCATACTATAAACTCTTATAATCCAAGTTACAGTACCACGTCAAAATAATTTATAATTCTCAATGAGAATCGATCGTAAAAATTCTACCAAATAAAAAAAATTCGCTATTCATATTTTCCGCACTATGTAATTAAAATCAAATAATATGGAGAAAACGAGAAAACAGGTACAGTATATCTGTAATGATTTACCATGAGTGAAATTTCACCTTACGCGAATTTTCCTCTATCACCAGCGTTCCGTAATTTCGTCGCAATGTTTATTTTTAGTATTGCAGATAATAACATTTCTATCTTTCGTTCAATATCGAATAATGACGAAACATTTAATTGCATTGGTTCGAAAACTTTTGAAAGTTGAATTTAATTCGATTCGGCCTAATTCGTTTAAAACTGAAATCAGTTTAAATGGGAAAAGGTAGCTGAATTCCACTGTTTACTTTTCGTTTCGATCGTTTGATCGATCGGCACCGGTACACCCCGTTCCGACACAAAACATCCCTAACAAGCCAGGACGCTCGTTTAATTCTCGAGGCGAACCAGCCGGGTACATCTCACGTTGCTTTGAAATTTATCAGTGCGGCCAGATGTGGGTCAACCAGCGAGAGCACTCGCCGAGCATCGAAGCTCGGCAGATTTTTCTGGGATCTCCAACCGGCTCGCAGCTGTGACTTTCCCCGATTGACCTCACAACTCTATTCAACGAGACACCTTCGATACTCGTCGTAAAAATAACGAGATATCGATCAAAATGTACGAGAACTCGCGGCCTGGTTGCACGAGGTTGTATCGGTTTGCACGATTTGCTCCCGCGGCGAAATCGGTATCGTCTTTTAAAGAATCTACCATCTCGAGATCTGCACGGAGTATCGACGAAAGTTCGAAATCGCTATGTGTTCTAGAAAAGTGAAGAATCTTAAAAAAGAATCTAGCTAAATTCTTTTCCGTTATCTCGGCAAGTTCTTTCATATTGATTGAAAAAGCTATAATTACGCTATCGACAAGAGTTTGAAATCGTCACGTGCTACATAAAAGCGAGTAATTTGAAAAAAACGTCAGCTTGAAATTCTGTTCAAGAAGGCTATAGTCGAATAAAGGAGTCAAAGAGTAATTCAAAATTGATCGATAGCGTCTATCTGATTCTGAAAAACGTTTGTTCGTGCGAAAGCATTTTCTCGAACCTGACCATACTCTCCGATCGAGAGGGAAGAGCAGCAGTAAACAGAGTGTAAATAAAATAGAAACGAAGAGAGCGAATTGGTAGCGCATGGCACGTGACTCGCGTCGAATGTCTGTTCCTTCGCAGACAAATGCGAGAATGTTACTAATTAATTGTTCCTTAATTATCCCGTTATCGAGCGTTTAATGCTTTAATTTGACGCACGTTTCTTTTCGAGGCTATTTACTTGTTCGAGACGATAAGTATCTATGTGTCTGACGATAATTAGTTCTACTTCAATCATACCGATATTTCAAACGTTTTCGTTTTCGAATAATATTTGAATTTTATTCTTTCAAGTTATTCGTGTAGGCAATATCGAATTTGTTTTATTATCATCGTCCAATCTATTCGAAAATACAGTAGCGACAAAAGTTTAAATAAACGAAGAAGAAAATTCTGTTTGTCGTCAAATTTATCATTATCATTATGTTTTATCGATAGATGATTTTCACTGTGAAGCAAACGTTCGTATACAAAGGTCTGTCAAGCCTCCATATGTCTGCATAATCTAATTTCCCGTAATTTAATTTATCAGAAAATCATTATCGCGATATTCTCTGTTTATACTCGTATCCTCTCCTACGTTCTTCGTATTTCTCTAGACCTGCGTCAAACGGTATCGTTTTAACGAACGTGTTACGTGACGCAGTTAGGTCTCATCAGTTGGACGTTAAATCTACTATGGGAGCAAGTGATTATCTTTTCCTGGAACGCAGGAATGTAAGAAACAGCGAATTACTATAAAAGAGTAATGACAACGTTACGCAAGTAATCGGATTACGCAAGAGTCGACTGGAGGCACTTCAGGTGCGGCACGTGCGGCATAGGTCGACGAAAAGGGTTACGAGAAAGGTTGCCAAAGGAATGGAGAAGGGGGTGGGTCAGCGTTGGATAAGATCGTGAGAGAAAAGAGTTGATGTGTACGAGCAAAGTTCCGGAACAACAGGGTAAAATGGCACTGCTACGTGGCGGAATTTCGTGAGGGAATCGAATACCCAGGAATGTAACTCGCTATCTCAATGGACTGCTATGCACCCTGTGGCCATCCAAAGATGCATTCTTTATATCTTTCGTGCTTGTTCCTTTTCTCGACATTTATTGAATGTTGAACGAGTGTCGAAGGTTAATTCTAGATATCTTCGGTTGTCGGAAAATTCCAAGAAAACGAAGATGAAATAATAAACTTGCAAAAATATCTTTTTGTATTTCTAGTTCTGTAATTCTTTATTTATGAAGATTTATATAGGTACATATTCTTCGTTAATTTTTAAAGCTAATTAAAAGGTTGAAACTTAGGAGGTACACATTTAACGTAGCATAGTGCGTTTTATTCTTATACCATAATACCATATTATATCCATCTTATCTTATCATATCTTATACCATATTATATCCATTTGTTGCATTCGCTTGTCCTATTAAGAATCTACTTGATATGCACGGGAAAAATAAAATACACGTTTAAGAATAACGTTGTCTGGAGTTAATGCGATAATTAATGCCCTGGCTCGAGGATGTTTTTCAAGCTTATTACAAGAACAACTAAGAAAACTTAAATAAAAATTTTGTAAATGGAGCAACGTGTAAAAACTGTTAAAGAGTACTTATTCTGGAAGAATAAATAAATTGAAGTAATTGTATACTTTGATAGATGCATTTAAAAGATACACTTAGGTGATCATTTAATGCAACGATTAATTGGTTCGGTATACCTTCTTCGATGTTTCTAATAATCAAATTATATAAAGTGGCACTTCATGTGATTATTACGGTACGATTATCACGGTAATCATATGTATATAATTACATGCGAACCTATGCTCACAGCAATCGTGATTTTACTTACGCGAGAGAATCTACTCGTTAAGGTCCCATTCCCAGCGAGATCTGGTGAACTTAATGAGCGGACAAGCGGAAACAACTGTACCAGAATCGATTCTAACCTTGTGTCTAAGTCTCGGAGAAACTTTTATCAATTCAATTACCTTCTCGAAATTTCAATTAATGAAACTCAAAGTAATTAAAACTTTCGACTTTTTTCCATTTCTTTCGAGAAATTAATACTTGAATAAATACTATAAATATTAATACAAATTTAAAAGCGAAATAGAAGTTTGATAAATTTCGAAGAAACACGCAGCTATGCTAAAATCGTGGATTTTATCTCTTAATTTTTTATATCGATTCAAGTAATTTTAAGTAAAATTAAGTGTAACATTTATACGCTTCGCTGAGGTGCAGTAGAAAAAGAGAAAGAAGCTTTTGTATTTTCCCTGCGAAATCCTTCAAGCGGCAGAGAAAGTATCTCCATCTGACAGAAGCGATGAACAGCGCTACATATCGTTGAAAGTTTTAGCGAACAACGCAATAAAGTTTCTGCAATTACATTTAATGGCGGTACAGCCGATTTATGAACGTTGTATCATCGATACTATTCTTCAATTTCTCGACGTTTTTATGTGCGAATTGCAACGCTTGACATGCATGTCATTTATGGAACACAATACGGTATCTTACAAACAAGTCACGAGTGTTTCACTAAGTTCGGTAATTATAAACTAAAGATATAACGGACGAAGTCTTAACAACTAGTAAGATTGTCATATATTTCAGAAAAATTTAAACTTGAAAGAGTAGTACTATATTTAAACAAATAATATCGAGTTATCTATATACATAATGCTTAAAATATTTATATTGAAGCGAAATTATTGCAAAGTATTTTAATATCGCAGTGGATGAAGTAATGTTTCTTAATAAGCTTTCAAAAGACCTAAATTTAAGTAACAATTGGCAATTTTTTACTATTTCCCGCTTCGACAGTGTTACAGAGAGAGAGTGGTAAAGTCCTATCTCGAATCGACACCACGAATTCCATATTTCGGTTAAGATAAAAGGAGTGGTTTGAATGATCGTAACGCTGAATTAACAGTTTAAATATACTCTTTATTTCCAACAAATTTTGAGACTTGAGTGCCTGCAGTGCTGCGACAGATGTGGAAGTGTTTTGAGCGAATAGTTGCACGCAAGTTGAGGTTTCTTCGGTTCGATGAGTCAGCAGCAACTTAAGGTATCTTCTGACCGTGTTGTCCGGTGATGCCGAGGTCTACAAGGAAAACTAGTGACGGATGCTAGCCCCCCTCAACGTTCGTTCGTGGATGGAAGTCATCTTCGAACATCAAAAAAGGGAAAAGCCAGTTTTCCCATGTTTTACCGGAATGAACAATAACCCCAAGGAGCGTCTCGACTTGAACGATGTATTGTATAAATTAAGGTCCTCGATAGTAAGGAAAAAAACTAAAACTGATGACGGCAATTAACGGTATCTTAAGACAAGTATGTTTGAACAGCTGTTAACCATCTTGATCACAGAATGGATTATAGTATTGGTATACAAGTTCCAAATAATAAAATATCACTGCTACGAAATCGCAACTCGTCTGCATCGATGCTCAGCATAGGAAAAATCTCATTTTGTGGCACGTATTATCAAAGGTTCGCTAATGATTTCGTTTCAACATCATGAGCTTTCCAGCAGCGCCGTACGGCACAGCGATTTATTAATTTTAAACTATACCGCGCACGATGACGTTAAACGATCGCATCTCTTCGGGACTGTTTCCGCTTTCATATGATCATTTTTTTAGTCAACGACAACGTCGCGATGAAGAAATAGAAGAAATCGCACGGATAGCACGACTCACTATGGTGTCTGCGATAAACGGATTTAAGTGGAATACTATATATTATTAACTATCCGATAGCTTAATTACAAAGGGATGTAGGGATATCACGTGGGCTTGTTACGCCCAAGTGATCCAGCGCAGGAATCCTAAGGCGCTGTCGGCAATAGCGGCGGAAATGCGAATTAACGAGCTCTTTCAAACCGTCTGCAACCGCGCGGCAAACTATCACGCAACCTGGCAAACGTGTTGTTTCACTCTTTTGCCATCGTTTTCACATGCAGCTAACTGTACAACACAGAAACATCATCTGAATCATTACCGTGCTGGTAACTAGCAGCAAAATTTAGAAAGAGAAGGATTTCTACAATCACGTGTTTCAGTTCCTGGGAATTCTGCGACTTACTCATGTTTTCATGTGTTTTTCTAGATATTTTGATATGTAGTAAAATCAAATTTTGATTTTATTGGTGACATTATTGTACGCAGGAAAGATTGGAAAGGACAAGTTTCTACGACCGCGTTTTAATCCTCGAATATCGTGCGACACGCTTTGTGTTTTATTTTATAATGAAAAAAATAAAATTGCGTAATAAACAGAAGCTGCGATACAAAACAAGTTTAACATCATCGAGTTTTAGATCCAAATCACGTTTTTGTTTCAACTGACAACAAGAGTTTTAATGCTTTAACGAAATTCCAAGCAATGTAGCCGACACTTGTAACCTTAAATATGAGTTCTCGAATAGAAATATCTTATGACTACGGTGGCGATGTGGATATTGTATACGGCTACAAACCCAAAGGTCCCGTGTTCAAATCCTAGTCGTAATTTTCCTAGTTTACACGATAATTACTGATAGGCCTCTTCCGGGGTTAGAGGGGAAGACCAGCTAAGCCAGACCAAAACAAAGGAGCCGTCAGCGTTGAAGGTCGTCGGTCAGAGATGTGCCGCCAAATAGAGCTCATCAAGGACTGTGAAATATAGTATTTAAGGCACTGGATGTTGTGTAGAGTTTAATACTCCACAACAAGTGTGTTTGACATTCCAAAGATAGCTATAAGTTAAATTATAGGTAGTAGTATGTCTAACAAACAACTAACACTATCATAAGCCCTACTAATTTCCACTAACCCAATCCGAACCTCGGATCGGATCACTAACCAACTTGAGCGCGGAACATCGATGTCCGCAAAATAACGCTGATGTGGGTCGGCACCCTTCTAGGGAAGCCCAGAAGTAAGGACGTGGAAATTAAAGGATCACTGCGACTAGGGTGTGAGCACCGCCTTCTGGGTGAAATAGCCGTATACGATGCGCCAGGGCCCAAACATCGGGTTCTTTGCCGGGATCTCCATGTTAGGGCCCAGCCGTAGTCTGTTTTGCCCATAGTTCCAATAATATTTCTTTTTTTTTTTTATTAAAATTTAACTCTGAAAATGTAACGATTAGATCGGAAGTGACTCGAAGAGCAGTGTTAAACACAAAGCGAATCAGCAGCTTTGGACGCGGAGAAGCGATCGACGCAGGTGTAACCGCGCTTAGTTCGATTTGTTAGCGAACGCTTTGCCGCGAATCCACCCTCGTCATCGGACTGCGTCGGCTTTCTCGGTAGCAGAATGGATAGACGGTGTGCAACACGCGGTCACATTGATGTTACACGACGATAAAGGCAATGACCTGATTTACCGTCGATAGCAAAATTGGTGTCAACAGCAGCGTCGTGCGTTGCATCGAACGCGAATCTGAAGTCGAAGATACAACGATGAAGCGCGTAGGCGACGATCGGCATATGCATAAAACTGTGTCAAGTCAAAGTGCATCAACCGATATACGTAGATAGGTGCGTGATTTGTTTACGTAGTCGTGACAATTTCAACTAAAAGTTTTCGTCGGATATTTTCACGCGATAAGTTCTAAATTATTACTATCTCTGCAATGAACATTATTGCACTATATGAAAGTATTCATCACAATCCATTTAGTTATTGGTATGAAAATTTGAATCCAATTCTGTATCTTTTACCATTTTTATCGGTGTACACATTTATAAGAAATAATTAGTGATTGGACAATGTGGTATCTTGCGAAAAACGGTTCACCGTTTCCAGCGTTTGAGAATAATTGCGAGGCGTGGAAATTCGGTATCGCAAGAATCGTCGTGAATTCCTATTTTCCATTCGACGACGCGATCCTCGTTCCCTTGTCTTATGAATAATGTCTTCACGGGCGTGAAATCGACGCGACGCCGCTCGAAGATGAACAAGATCCAGTCGTAGCTCGCGGAGAAATTTCACTTTCGCGAGTCCCTGCACGCCGTTGCTTTTCCCTTAGACCTCCACAAGATATCTGGAACCCGTTTCGAACTTCGTAGGTCGTTCCTAATCGCCCGATTCTCTCCTATTACCGATCTCAACTTTCCACGAAAGCGTCAATTATCAATTCGTTCGTACGATCGCTGTTATTGGGTCTGGCAATTACATTCGACCTGTAAATGAAGCGTTCCGTGCTTTCAGCAACTTCGTAATCATCTGTAACTCGGACTTCCTGTTTTCTCCCGTCCACGTCCGTTTTTTTCCGCTTTGGGTAAGACCTACTACGCGTTTGTCGCTGTTTGTAAATACTAAATGGCTATAGGTAATATAGATTATCGGTAAGATAGAGAATCAGACATTTCGGGTATTAACGAAGGAAGGAGATAAATTGTTTTTCAGGTTTGAATCAGTTTTCCAACGAGTATCTTGTTTCAGAGATATATGAGCTCGTACTTGTTACTACTAATGTCGAATTGGTTCTTGTAATTTAATTCGTGAATTACGTAACGAACGAAGAATCTGAACTACTCAATAAATATAGATTGTTATGATACATAACAAAGTGTTTCATAAGAAATAGATACGCACGACCCTTTCTCCATAAAACATAATATTTACTATGTTCCGCGATGTGTTCGATACACAAACATAACAATCCTTGAACGGTCAGCGAAGAAACTTAAAGTATATTCATACGAAGTACAAATCGATCAAATAAAGATTTGCACTTGCGCTTATATTATTAAATATTTCGCTTATGTTTTAAATATTGCGCTTAAATATTTCGTGAGTCTGATAAACGTATTTATAAGGAACTAGGTAGCTTGTATATAATTATTCCTTCAGTGAGAAAGAATTCTGCGGAAAAAACTGCGAACAAGCAATCTATATAAAATTCTATACTATTATTCATATTCATTGCTTTCATTTTGGTTACTAATTCTGTTCTCCAGGAAGCACAGAAGAAAGAAGGACGTGCACTTAAGGATCATTGCGACTATGGTGGGAACACAGGTTTCTGGGTGGAATAGCTGTATACTATGCGCCAAGGACCCGTAGTTTCCTTCTCGAGGCACAGAAAGGGAAGCACGGGCTCCCCGTAGGCTCTAATTTTGCCGTAGTTCCTATAATATTTCTTTTTCTTTTACTAAAATTTAACTTCGTTAGCGATAGAAAAATAAGATTAGGTCGGAAGTGACTCGAAAGAGCACGATTAAACAAAAAGCATGGTATAAAGGAAGGAAGCGAAATTAATAATATGTATGTACTTATTGTTATAGCATGCTGATGAAAACTAGAAGGTGTAGCGGCACAAGGACGTAGAGAAAGATCCAGTGTTGAAGCGCGCGTGCTGGTCACATGGCCAGCGAAACGATGTCCGATACCAGGATGTTATAAAGGGAAAGATCCTGGGACTTTCCGAAGAGCGCAAGAACCTTCGGCAAAGAAAAGCTACTCGTTTACTCTGGAAGAAACTTTCTCTTCCGAAAACCTCGGCACCATATAAAAAAGGGAAACGAAGAAAGCTCGTGGCAGAGAATACGAGGCTAGAGTCCGAGATTCGGCCTAGGCAACACTCGTTAGTAACATTAATAAACGCACTGTTAAATTGCTACGCTGTATATTTCTTTGACATCCGTCACGTCTTACAGCTCAAAGCGGAGTCAAACGCGGTCATACTGCAGTTATGTCACGAGCGGATTTGTCATCAAAACGTCAGACATGTTAGCATTTTTTAAGGAATTTAAATATAAAAGTTGTAGACGACATCGGGCGTGTCTTTCAGTAACGGGTTCATTCCTGAGCATACACGCCGTGTTGGACCCGAGCAACGCTAGGGCCATAGGGGTTGGGTTACGCCCAACCAGCGCACAAGGTACCCAGTACCTTGCTACCTGAATTATTTAAGCCTGCAGGGGCTGTCGATCGTCTCAGGTCGAACGGGGCGCTTTCGAAGCCCTACCGTCTCTCTAGGACGGTTCCAGAGCAGGTGGGGCGCTGCTCACCCGCCGACGGGCATTCGGGTCAGCCAACGCCTCTTAAAACGGCCATCTTGCTAGCATCTTGGCATCAACCACTGCCACTACAAATCCAACGCAAATTGGCCGAGCTGAGGGGTCGCAACTCCCTCCGGGCTTTATACTCGATCCTCGTGGTACCACCTTTAGTCATTTCTGGGAGCATCGTGTGGATGTACGGCCACGTCACTGCCGGTCGGCCACCTGCTAACCGAGCTCAACAGTTCCGGATGGGACTCACGTAAGCGGATGCCTGAAAGTACTTTTGTACCCGGGACTTATCCCGACAGTCCCACCCTTGGCATCAGGATCGTGGGTGCGCTACTACCCAAGGCCACGTAGAGAGAGAGTAAAACCGCGGTCAAACGCATTACACTCCCGGCGACCTTCCCTGCGGTGTACATAGAGGACTCACGTAAGCGGGGCGCGCTTGTCCCGACGGTCCCCCCTGGCTGCGGGAACGTGGGTTTGCCAGCCCCCATAGACTCACATAAGTGAGCCCTCCCTGCGTAGACATATCAAACACCATCACGCCCTACATCCCGTCATTATAATTTACTTGTTTGGAATCAAGACAGCGATTCGATTCCCACGCAACACGAAATTGCAAAAAATTCTTGTCGAAGTCAGTTCCCGAGAAATTGAAACTAGTGAGAGAGAAAAACCTCTGTTTCAATTGTCTGTGTAACACACATTCCGTGGAAGAATGTACAACTGGTAGCTGTATGTTATGCCGTAAGCGACACCACACCCTCCTGCATTCGAATATAGATAAATCGTGGCAACCAAATGTAACCGATCTAACGTGTCACTCATCTAGGATATTTCCGAATGTCATTTTGCCTACGTCCTACGTCATGAACATCGGTGATCGAGCGGAAAAATGCAACAGCGCAGAATCTCGCTGGACTCCTGCTTTCAGGCACATTTTTTAACCAACCAAACATGTAAGCGTCTATGGCTGACCACCCAAACGGTAGACATAACTTTATGTGGCGCCAATCAAATGAAGTCATAAATCAAACGGATTACTCGAGCGAAGGTTCATTCACGAGTCAGTGACTATATGACAGAATGAACATTTTTGGTTATCGACAAGGTTTCACAGTCAGTTCCATCAGAAAGTATTGAGCCAGGCAAGTTAGATTTACCAGGGGATATTCCATTAGCCGATCTAACGCCTGATCGATCAACGGACGTCGATGGCCTCATTGGAGCTCAGTTGTCTTGGAACCTCCTTCGCGAAGGAAGGGTTAATTTAGTAGACAAACTCATACAATTACGGAACATAGAATTAGATTGGATCGTCACGGGCGAGACGGTCACGAAGAAGCAACCATACAAAGCAAACTGTAACGTAACACTTAAGGCACAACATGAGTAAGTAAACAAATCTCTACCCTCCAACTTCTCCATGAAGTCACCTTTGTCTCCGACAACGCTGACATTCTTCTCAAACTAGTCTCAAACACGGGCGCCAAAATGCCCAACGCCCTTTTACAAACTACGTTATCCTGCATGAGCAATTTGAAGCGGGAGCGAGACTGAGAAACTCGAAAGAAATCGCAACCTTATCAAGGATCTAACATTTTGGAGGCGTACGATCAAAGTTCGTCTGGAGATAAGATTCCGGACTACAAAGATATTTGGAATACTAGCAATCGGTTGAATCATTCAACCTTGTCTCCGAACGACAAACTCGCCAGGAATGTTGGAACAGTGAAATCCTGGAACAGTTTCAGCACGGTTACACTGTTGAGATATGTATAATCTTTCGTGCTGGACTGGGTTAAATGCGTATTAGAGTTACTTGTATGTGAGTATCAGTGTGTGGATACATGTGTGTAAGCGTCGATGAGCGTCCAGGCTTTTGTCAGGACAAACGACGATCGGCGAGTGTTTGGAAGCATCTAGAAAGAAGAGTCGGTTAGCATTCGAGTGTAGAGAAAGTGAGGAGACGCGTCCAAGTATGTATCGAAGAATATGTGAGAAATCCATCTAGTAATAAATATATTATTATTTAAATATTACATCCTAGTGTATAGTCAATGTTCATTCAACATTATTTCGGCACCAAAGATCCACAATTCTTAACATGGTAGCAGAGCGTGGTTCATCAATCTTGCGAAACAGTTTGAATAAGTGTTAGTAAGGGAAGAAACGTTCAAAAGAAAAAAAAAGAGGAAAATATACTTCGAGCACGTAGGAACGCTTGAGTAAGTGATAAGGAATCAATCAAAATGGAGAGATCGGAAATCACGATACCCATATTCGATGGTGAGGATTATAGTATGTGGAAACAAAGAATCACGATGCTTCTGAGGTATAAAGAATGCGAGATTGTTATAACTAGAGTGAAGACCGAAACAGATAATGAAGATTGGGACAAAAGGGATCTGAAGGCAGTAAATATAATTTACAGTGCCATCACAAATAGACAATTGGAATATATCAGGGAAGAAAAAACGGCATATGGAATAGTGAAAAAGCTCGACGAAATGTACTTGAAAGAGTCGACGGCACTACAGCTCGTATGCAGAAGGAGATTGGAAAGGATAAGACTTGAGGACTATAGTAATTCAGCATCGTTCTTTAGCGACTTCGAAAAATTAATAAATGAATTAAAGGGTGCGGGCGCACAAGTAAGTGAGAAGGAAAAGCTAAATTACATGCTGAATACGTTACCCGAAGAATATAGCTACATAGCGGACATAATAGATGCATTGAAAGAAGAAAATCAAACGGTAGCATATGTGAAAAATAAAATCGAAATAGCAGAGAAGAAAAGAAAACCCAATCGAGGAGGAATGCAAACCAACGCCTTTTCTGCAAAAAGGGAAGGATGCTTCAGATGCGGAAGAGAAGGACACTTTGCGAGAGAGTGTCAAAATGGCGTCCAAGCGGGAAGCAGTAACAGCTATTGGCGTGGGTCAACACGTGGTCGCAGCAGTGGAAAAGAAAACAGAAACAACACGAGCAGGGGACGTGGAAATATCCGTCGTCAATCAACAGCCAGCACGAGGGAATATGGTCAACGAGGACAAGGCAGAGGCTGGCAACAACGCTACAATGGGGCAAGTCAACACGACGCAAATTATTCACACAACGAAGGCTACGACAACCATGAAATTGGATCTTTCCTAACGAGAGTAGAGCGAGAAAATAGTAAGAATGAAATTACGGTATATACTAGCGATACGCGAAAAATAGATTGGATATTAGATAGTGGATGTTCAGATCACATTGTAAATAACGACTCTTATTTTGTTGAATACGAAAATTTAAAAAATCCGATAAATGTAAAGTTAGGAGACGGTAGAATTCTAAAAGGAACAAAAGTCGGAAAAATTATAACTTACTTCGAAGTAAACAAAAGGAGGATTAAAATCATAATGTCTAATGTATTTTATGTGAAAGAAATGGATAATAACTTGATTAGCTATGCGAGAGTAACGAATGAAAATAAGATAGTCTCAGCAGGAAATACTTCAAAAATATATAACAAATACGGAAAGTTGATAGGGATCGCATTCAAAGACCATGGCTTATATAAAATAAGTAGTTACATTGAAAGGCAAGAATCTCACGCTAAAAATGTAGGAAGAATGACAGATAAGGAAAAATTTCATAGGATCTTAGGGCATGTAAACTTTAATTATTTAGATACAATGTGTAAAAAAAAACTAGTTGAGGGAATGCCAGAAAATTTTGAGCAAGTAAAAATAAAATGTGGTACATGTATCCAAAATAAAATGCATAATTCACCATTCCAAAATAACCGTAATAGAGCACGCGAGATTTTAGAATTAGTACATACCGATTTAAATGGACCTCATAAAAATATTGGGTTTGATGGATCTAAATATTTCTTAACATTTATAGACGACTATAGTAAATGTGCATTGATTTATACTTTGAAATCAAAAGATGAAGTTTACAATTGTTTCCTTGATTATATAAATAAAGTTGAAAATCTCACTGGTAAAAAGATAAAGAGATTAAGATGCGATAATGGAAAAGAGTATATAAACAGAAACATGTATAATTTAACTAGAGAAAAGGGAATTGTCGTAGAACCATGTCCACCTTATGTTCACGAGTTAAATGGAACAGCTGAGCGTTACAATAGAACAATCATGAATTCCGCTAGATGCTTATTATATGATTCAAAGCTGAATATTAAGTATTGGCCGGAAATAGTTAGAGCCGCGGCGCACTTAAAAAATAGAACCATTACAAACACATATGAAAACAAAACACCATTTGAGATATTTTTTAAGAGGAAACCGAATATAAATAATTTAAAATTATACGGAAGTAGAGTTTTCGTAAGAATACCTGAAATTAAAAGAAATTCGAAATGGGACAAAAAAGCAGACACTGGGATACTCGTAGGTTATGAAAACAATGGATATAGGATCCTAGTTAATAATAAAATTATAATTGCAAGACACGTAGAATTTGTAGATGTAGATGATAACTTAGTAGGATTTCAAGGAGAAGATGGACCAGACAATGAAATAGAAAAGGATTCAAACGAAGTTCATGAAAATGAAACAAATGACGAAGAAGTCGAGCAGGTTACAATAAAAGAGGAGAGAAATTTAAATAACGGATCAGAAAGAGAACTTGAGGACGCAGGAAAAAATTTGAGAAGGTCAGGGCGTGAAAGAAAGAAACCTCAAAGATATGGCCAAACGAGCTCATATTTCATTTATGTGAACGTAGTTAGCGCAGACAGTCCCCAAACCTATGAAGAAGCTTTAAGTGGAGATGACAGCGTTTTATGGAAAGAAGCAATGGATCGAGAGATGGATAGTTTAATCAAAAATGAGACCTGGCAATTAGTGGAGAAACCAAAAGACAAAAGGGTATTAGACCTGAAATGGATATATACAAACAAATTTGATAACCGTAAGAAAGCGCGACTAGTTGTTCGAGGCTTCCAACAAAAGGAAATACTAGAAGGATTTATACTCTCCAGTGGCAAAAATGCAAACGTTGAAGTTATTACTATCCTATTGTTGTCAATATGGTTTGACGATCATGCAAATGGATGTAGAAACAGCGTTCCTAAACGGAACTATAAAATCGGAAGTATTTGTAAAACAACCTATAGGTTACGACGATAAAAGCGGGAAAATATGTAAATTATCAAAAGCATTGTATGGATTGCGTGAAAGTTCAAGAGCTTGGTATGAATGTTTCGACGAGTATATGAGAAAATTAGGATTTCAAAGAAGTAAAAGCGATTATTGTCTATATACGAAATACGAGAGCGATATCATATATCTAATTCTATTCGTAGACGACTTATTAATATGTGGAAGAAACAAAACAAAAATCGATGAAATTAAGAACAAATTGTCAAACAAATTTGCGATGAAGGACTTAGGTGAAGTAAAGACTTATTTAGGAATAAACATTGAGTACGATAATGAGAAGGGTGAGATGAAATTAGATCAAAGTAGTTACATAGAGTCATTAGCGAAACATTATAATATAGAAAATGGTAAACTATATTCCACACCAATGGAACAAAACTTAAGTTTAGAACCCGCACAATCAGCCTCAGACGATATAAGATATAGAAATCTCATAGGAGCTTTATTATATATTAGTACCGGAACAAGATTAGACGTTAGCTATAGTGTGAACTATTTAAGTCGATTTCAAAACAATTATAACGAGACGCACTACAAGTATGCATTGAGAATTTTGAAATACTTATATTTGACTAGGAAATTAAAACTAACTTATAAAAGAAATTTGAATGCTGAAGTTATTGATTGCTTTGTTGACGCTGATTGGGCTGGAGATAAAGTAGATAGAAAATCCACCACAGGGTTCATCATAAGATTTTTCGGAAACGCAATTTACTGGAAATCGAGAAAACAAAGTAGCGTGACAAAATCATCAACAGCCGCCGAGTATGTAGCTTTATCCGAAGCCGTGAGCGAAATAAAATTTGTAAGAAAATTGCTGAAAGATTTCAAAATAATGATCGAGGCACCAATAAAAATTTACGAAGATAATTCTGGAACGATTGCGATATCGAAATTTGGAAACTTAACAAAAAACTCTAAATACATCGAAGTTCATTTCCATTTCGTGAATGAAAGTTACGAAAATAAAGAGATTGACATTATAAAAGTAGATTCAGAAAATAATGTAGCTGATATTTTAACTAAGGCTCTAGGAAGAAATAAATTTGAAAATTTTAGATTAATTTTAAGAATTGTTTGATTGACTTATAAATGGGAAATGAATATACAGCACGAAAAATTAAGGAGGTGTGTTGAGATATGTATAATCTTTCGTGCTGGACTGGGTTAAATGCGTATTAGAGTTACTTGTATGTGAGTATCAGTGTGTGGATACATGTGTGTAAGCGTCGACGAGCGTCCAGGCTTTTGTCAGGACAAACGACGATCGGCGAGAGTTTGGAAGCATCTAGAAAGAAGAGTCGGTTAGCAGTCGAGTGTAGAGAAAGTGAGGAGATGCGTCCAAGTATGTATCGAAGAATATGTGAGAAATCCATCTAGTAATAAATATATTATTATTTAAATATTACATCCTAGTGTATAGTCAATGTTCATTCAACATTATTTCGGCACCAAAGATCCACAATTCTTAACATACACTTCCCAGGAACGAAATAAGATTAATGCTGGAAAAATCAGAGACCAACAGCTCTCTGACACCCGAGTGAAAGCAGGGTAGATCGTTCAAACTCGCGGAGGCTATCGCGCAGAACGCGGCGACAATTCAAAGAAGCAAACCTAGGGACAACCCAACAACGAATAAATATAGACAACTTTTGGACGTGACCGTTCAAGATGGATGGTATGATCGGGATTTCGAGTGGCCATCCGTTTATGACGCGGACAACAAATCTGCATTTTTTGGAAGTCCGAATTTCCTGCCTCCCAAGGTGTAAATCTTACGATGAGGATCTGATTAAGAGCCAAATAAACATCCTAATTGTCCGACGTGTAATGACTAAAGTAAACATTCGGTATCAATCAGCAATACCACAAGATATGCGTCCACGAGAGTACACGATTAAACCATGGAAAACACGGAGACGGAAAGTTTGTATATAAGGACCAGAGGAAGCTTCTTGAGGCGGTATTGACAAAATTTAACAACAGTTTTTATCAGAACGTCATACATTTCGAGTTACACTAAACCGTAATAACTAAACATAACATTATTCTGCGTCTCAATGTTTTAGTGATTCTCTTCGTGCATACTAAAAAGTGCAAATAAATAATCGAAACATACTACTACTAGGCATCTCTAATTCACTTCCACCTTGAGCGTTAATCTCGTTCAAAGTTTGATATATCAACCGATCAGATGCAACCTAACTGATCGTCACTTAATTAAGACTTCCCAACAGTTATTTCGTTACAAAAAATTTACTCAAATTACTTAGGAGTAAGTCAATAATTCATTACAAAAATACAATATTAAATGTTTAATATCAAGAAAAATAAAAGAATGAATCAAAAATATACAGAAATGCATTTTCGTACAAAGTTCTGGTCCTAAAAATTTTAAAAATGTAACATTCAGTATTTATATATTTTCTTACGAAATTATTGCAAGAAATTTTAGAGTAATATTAATAAAAACAAAATTCATCGAGCTTTCATCCTTCATCTTGTAAAATTGTTCACAATAAACAGCATCCTTGATCACAGACAGATCGTAACTGTTACATTGACATGATCTTCGACGTAACATGAAAAACGGAAAAATATGGGACGCTCTAAATCCAGGCTACAAACCTAGAATATCACGGCTATGAAAGCGCAAGGATGTCAAATCTCGTCTGCATCGATTCTCAGGGAAAATCTCATGTTGTGGTATGCATCGTAAGAGGTTCGTCAAAGATTTCGTTTGAAAATCATCAATTTTCCAGCCGCGTTGTATGACACAGCGATTTATTAATCGTAAACTATCCTATTGCTGGCTGAATCGCAATTAACGGATTCGCGCACGATTACTTTATAGGGTCGCATTTCACGAGTCGGTTTTCGCTTTTACATGGTCAGTATTATAGTCAACGGGAACGTCAAACGGGAACGATGAAGAAATAGAAGAAATCGGACGGATCAGACGACCCAACGTCATGATTGTGATAAACGGATTTAGATGTAATACTATATATTATTAACTATCCAATCGAAGAAATAGCTTAATTACAAAGGGATGTAGGGATATCACGTGGGCTTGTTACGCCCAAGTGATCCAGCGCAGGAATCCTAAGGCGCTGTCGGCAATAGCGGCGGAAATGCGAATTAACGAGCTCTTTCAAACCGTCTGCAACCGCGCGGCAAACTATCACGCAACCTGGCAAACGTGTTGTTTCACTCTTTTGCCATCGTTTTCACATGCAGCTAACTGTACAACACAGAAACATCATCTGAATCATTACCGTGCTGGTAACTAGCAGCAAAATTTAGAAAGAGAAGGATTTCTACAATCACGTGTTTCAGTTCCTGGAAATTATGCGACTTACTCATGTTTTTATGTGTTTTTCTAGATATTTTGATATGTAGTAAAATCAAATTTTGATTTTATTGGTGACATTATTGTACGCAGGAAAGATTAGAAAGGACAAGTTTCTGCGACCGCGTTTTAATCCTCGAATATCGTGCGACACGCTTTGTGTTTTATTTTATAATGAAAAAAATAAAATTGCGTAATAAACAGAAGCTGCGATACAAAACAAGTTTAACATCATCGAGTTTTAGATCCAAATCACGTTTTTGTTTCAACTGACAACAAGAGTTTTAATGCTTTAACGAAATTCCAAGCAATGTAGCCGACACTTGTAACCTTAAATATGAGTTCTCGAATAGAAATATCTTATGACTACGGTGGCGATGTGGATATTGTATACGGCTACAAACCCAAAGGTCCCGTGTTCAAATCCTAGTCGTAATTTTCCTAGTTTACACGATAATTACTGATAGGCCTCTTCCGGGGTTAGAGGGGAAGACCAGCTAAGCCAGACCAAAACAAAGGATCCGTCAGCGTTGAAGGTCGTCGGTCAGAGATGTGCCGCGAAATAATGCTCATCTATGGCTGTGAAATAGATCTAGAATATAATAACAAAGGCTGTGAGACATACCAAAAATAGATATAAGTTAGATCATAAGTAGTATGTCTATAATTTAAGTAATTAACTAACTCCTACTAACATTATCAATAAGCCTGTATTTATTTGCACTAACCCAATCCGAACCTCGGATCGGATCACTAACCAACTGAGCGCGGAACATCGATGTCCGCAAAATAACGCTGATGTGGGTCGGCACCCTTCTAGGGAAGCCCAGAAGTAAGGACGTGGAAATTAAAGGATCACTGCGACTAGGGTGTGAACACCGCCTTCTGGGTGAAATAGCCGTATACGATGCGCCAGGGCCCAAACATGGAGTTCTTTGACGGGTTCGCCTTGTTAGGGCCCAGCCGTAGTCTGTTTTGCCCATAGTTCCAATAATATTTCTTTTTTTTTTTTATTAAAATTTAACTCTGAAAATGTAACGATTAGATCGGAAGTGACTCGAAGAGCAGTGTTAAACACAAAGCGAATCAGCAGCTTTGGACGCGGAGAAGCGATCGACGCAGGTGTAACCGCGCTTAGTTTAATTTGTTAGCGAACGCTTTGCCGCGAATCCACCTTCGTCATCGGACTGCGTCGGATTTCTCGGTAGCAGAATGGATAAACCGCGTGCAACACGCGGTCACATTGATCTTACACGACGATAAAGGCAATGACCTGATTTACCGTCGATAGCAAGATTGGTGTCAACAGCAGCGTCGTGCGTTGCATCGAACGCGAATCTGAAGTCGAAGATACAACGATGAAGCGCGTAGGCGACGATCGGCATATGCATAAAACTGTGTCAAGTCAAAGTGCATCAACATGTATATAATTATTAGTAAGTGCATGTAGCATGTATATAATTATTCCTTCAGTGAGAAAGAATTCTTTGGAAGAAACTGCGAACGAGCAATCTATATAAAATTCTATAGTATTATTCATATCAATTGCTTTCATTTTTGTTACTAATTCTGTTCACTGTAGTTAAATGCACGCATGTTAATCAAGCAAACGTTCCCTAATAATCTCAGAAAAAATTATAAGAAAGAGTGGTTTCCGCAATTGATTAGTATTCATTTTCACTCATCGAGTATTCACTTCCACGTGTAACAAGACTATCTATTTCCAGAATTTATTGAGAATTCACATGGAGGGAGAAGCATCGTTCACGTGAACAGTCATCCTCGGTTCAAAGACCGAACGTATCCGACGATACAAACGAATTTCAGTCCTGGGAAACATTGTCTGCGAAAGTAACGTGAGAATCGATCGAACACAGAGCGGAGGCCGCTCCGTTCCATCCTTTTCGTTTCATTGCCACAATCATGCGATGGGTAGCTGGCCGGCCAAGAATCAAAATCGGGAATGAGATCGAAACGAACTGTCTCTTCAAATGCTGAACAGCTACGAAATAGCGCGATCCTCCACAAATAGTAATCGTATTTATGAATAAGCGTATACACGTATGTATGCATTTTGTATATCGCTATTACTATATGTATTCTGGAGGATACATTACTTTTAAATTTCTCATAAACCTATAAATATCCACAGTCTAACAACTATCAAATGAAAGAGAAAACAAATTCCCTTAAACATATGATGGAAAGTTGTTTCTTGCATCGAGACAAAGAAATTAAAAACCATATGCTTCACATCTTCAGGAAAGTAAATCCTGTTATACACATCAAATATCTCAGCGCTCTTATTCATGGTTTCTCTTTTCTATTACAATAGACAATAATTATACGTATATTAACGGAAGGAGAATCTCCTTCTGTTTCTCGAAAGGACCGGAAAATTAAATCTGAGAATGAATTCAAAAGATGAAAGCAATTAATGATGGAAAGAAGAAAGGCAAACAATCATATAATGGAGATTGATATACCTGATCTATAAGTATATGTAATAAAAATCATGAAGCGCATACTTTAAATTACTTTAAATACTATTGTTAGAAGCAAGATGGTCAACACCTTTTCAAACATACTCGAATCCGCAATAATCTATTGCTGTCCTCGGATTTAGATTTTTACTTACTGTCGAAGCCCTTAATTTATTTAATGCATCTTTAAAGTCGAGGCCCTCCTTATTGCTCGTCAGGGTAAAAGACGGGATAAGTGTCCGTCCAATCCTTATCCACCAGTTTTCCAATTAGCAGCAATCACCGTTGTCCTTGCTTCCTCAACGAAAATTGCAATAAACGGATCCGCGTGCCTCGTGTTCCAGGTACACCCCCATCAGTAGTTTTGCTCCTCGACATCACGATCCCCGAACTTCACGTGTTAGCAACTCTTCGGTCGAAACGTACTTTCCAGTTTTTAAAAGTTGTTGGAGACAAAGAGTTGTATTTAAATTGTTAACTCAGTGTTAATATCATTTGAACCACCCCAATTATCTTAACCGAAATAGGGTATCGGCTGATTCCTTTAACCTTGTTTCAGCGTCTACATTTTAAACAGGTTTCGAGTGCGTAAAAGAATATCGTTCCACTGGTCACCTGGCTTATCAGCGAAAGCTTAAGTCGGTTTTTTGGCTATATGCAATTCTATCGTGTCCAAACATGTTTTTAACGCGTGCCTAGCTTCGACGATCGACGATCGATATACGCAGTCTACGTCCACAATCCTCAACGATCTCGTCACAGATTCGTATCTGTTTCGATTTGGCTGACACTCCATTTACGTCCATCTTCGAAATCACGTAGAAAAGTCCAACAGCTTCTTTCTTTTCTTCGCAGACGCCAAGGTTCTCGAATTTCTTCATTTCGCTTCAACAACGGACTACTTGGGGATTTCCGGTTCCACATTTTACCACGATCTCTGTGGATTACCATAAGCGTCGCTTAGATTTTCGTCACCGATGGACACCGTTGCTCACTCGTCGAAGACGTTCCTTCATATTTGAAATTTCCGCTCAAAGATACTAAGGAACCTCTCGATGTTTTACAGTCGCATTTTTACGACGTACTCGTGCTGAATTCACTCCGTGAATTCTACGAAATCCACTTCGTAACCGTTCGTGCTGTCTCCATCAGAAGCTACCGCGATTATGTCCGTTGTAACCGATGTTGCTCATATCGACTATATGTTGCGATGTGGCGATCACTCATGTTGCAACTAGTCGATGGATATTGCGAATCTTGAACACCATTGACGCTCAAGGTGGCGGTAGGTTAAAGATGTAGAGCGATGTCGTGTCCACTTGGTTTATTTGCACTGTTTGGTATAAACGCAGGAGTACGTAAGGAGTTTCTACTAAGGCTGGTGCATGATGAATCTCTCTTGCTGACTGCGCGATGAAGACTGAATAATACTCGTCTCTTGAAACGTCTGGTCCTTATATTCTAGCTCTCCGTCCAGGGGGTGTTCTTCTGTCCATATTTCCGTTGAGGAGGGAATCTATTCCTATCCCATCTGGTAACTATCCTACCGTCGTGGATGTATCTCATCTGGTGTTTACGTTTAACTTTAGAGCAGATCCGTACAGCACTCCGGGGGGCAATTACCCTCTTGACGCACTGTAAAATTTACAACTTATAAGATAAGAATATCCAACTTCCCAAAAATCACAGATGTGCTGTCCATATCGTAACGAAAGACTATTCAAAATCCCGAACAACCGTTTCATTTGATAAATTTTTGTTTATGACGACGGTGTCCTCGAGACAAGAAAGACTAGTGGGAACTACAAATGCCGTACATTCTTTTTTACTTTCTCCGATAAGAACGCGAAGATATCCGTTTCCATTTTCGACCACGATCGAGCTTGCAAAGTCAGACTGAGACTGACTTGTTATTCCGTTCTCTGGTCAGGTTTTAATCCGATTATAAATTCATCTAATTTGGGCGCTCCTATTTTTACGTATTGATCGGCTCGCACTGATCGCTACACGTGTCTATCAACGCGGTCAAATTCTAATCTCCGATCTTAACGTTAATACAACGCTTTGTCTGTATCGACTGCGACACACTACACGTATCTTTAGGGGTCTTACTCACATTGTTACATTGCGATGCGATGTTTCCGTACTCCCGGCATTTGAAATACCTGGCAACTTCGCTTTCCGTTTTGGGTGAATTTTGTTTCCGTATAGAAATCTCCGTCGCGTCTCGTTCTCTTGGATTTTTCTTCGACCAGCTTGCTTTTCGTCTTCGCGTTTTTCTTCATGGTCTCGTACGGGGCGAACTTCTCTTTTAATTCGCGAATATTCTTGGTGCTGTACAGTATGACGTTGTTAGTCTGCTCGCGAATTCCGTCGATAATATATTTTATTACGACCGAACTCTCTATACTTCCTTTCTTCGCTATGTCGAACATTTTGTGGACACACTCCTGGTATGTCTCGGTTTCCTTCCTGATTCGACGCAACAATTCCTTCTGCACCTTGTACGCGTCTACTTTTTGCCCCAACTCGGTACTCAACATTTCCTTCATTGTTCTCCAGTTTCTAGGACGCTTTCCGCGATTGACAAACAATTTGGCCGAATGGCGTATCTTCACGTATATGAATCGCTACACGTCAGTCCAGCCACAAAGGTTGCACATTTCCTCAAATTCCAGCATCTAGCTTTGCACACTGACGTTGTTATCACCTTTTAATGTGCTCATGTGTTACTGTTCGACATCTTCTTTCTCTTCATCGTACTCACCGTGCTCAATCCCGTGCTCAAAAAGCTCTTAGACGCTCTCGCAGCTCTTCCTTCTTACTAATTCTTTTTAACCTTCGTTTTTTGAGCTCATCTTTCATCTCGGCAACTTTCATTGTTTCACGTTTGCTTATCGTTAACAATAGCTCCTTCCTCGACATCGTTTGATCATTTGCTTTTTGTGGATAATGATTGAACGCGACATCAACTCAATCTCACAATTACTACACGAATAATTCTGTTTAACATTTCGCTTTCTTTTTTGTTCAATCTCGACTCGAACTCCCGCAATTATACTAATCTCTAATTATTTGATATATTCATAATGATTGAAACGATGATTATTTGAATAGAGCTATTTCTTGATGTAGTAATGTAATACAACTAAATTTGTACACCTAGTCTAATTCTGGATAACAACTCAGCACTAACAATTATTCGACAACTAACGTGTAAAGACAAACTTCTCACTGCAACTAGCCGCAACTTACCCATAACTGACTATTCTCTCCACCAAAACGTCCTTTTATACCATGGTTTTCGGTTCCCCTACCATGCATATGTATCTTGCAGCTGTTAGTGACCCAAGATGGTCATGGGAACCTTTTTTGATTGCCTATTCACCTAAAGGGACACGGGCACATTGTTGGCCCACTTAGCCCATTAGAATGTCCCATCATACCTGAGCCGCTAGGGGCCTTTCATTTCTTCACTATCTCTAGTTCATCGAAATTTTCCCAACGGTTTTTTTAGGATACTACATGAAATAAAAGTCTACAGCATACAGCGACGCTTTACTTTTTGTTGAAGTAAACCTCACTTCTAGGAAAACTCTACATCAGCACCGTAACTTAGTTTTTCTAGCCTTTGAAGATACTAAAAATTATCTAGCACTAAATCAGTAAGAAGGGTCTTTCAGCCTCGTAGCCTCTTTTTTAGGAACATGCTTGCACAGATTCTGGTTAGGTTAGTGCAGCGGGGTATGGACAGACCAGTTTTTGTAATTATATAAATATCTATAGGAACTTGGATTCGGAGCTGTGTTGTAATGTAACGCTGCCATAGTGCGCTGTAGTAGCAAACACTGTACTTATAACATTCCTACGCTTGTACTCGGATATTTTTATTGCACATTCACCCACGCGTTTGTGCATCAGATAACCGCAACACGTTTAAATATGGAAACACCCAATAGACCTCATAAAAGATATAACTTAGAAAAAAACGAAGCTGGCACCCCGCTGAGGGTAGCCACCCACATGCTATATTATTTTTTATTTATATTTTTTTTTCTTCACCAACAAGATATAACACTTTACCAAATGTCCGCAAGGACAAATTGTAAAATAACCAAAATAAAATAAAAAAAAAAAAAAAAAAAAAAAAAAAACGTTTAAATATCTCTCTTAATTTGTCTACCTTAAGGTTCGGAATAACCGACATCCGCTAGAATTCGCGACGGCGCGTCATACTTTTTCCAACAACAGTACTGACATCGATGCAACGAAAAATTGGGAAAAAGCAAATTCGAGTAACTATGTGTACAGACCTCGGAGGAAAGAATATTAAGGGAGACTGATGATAACGAACGGAACTCGGGCTCACGATGGCCTACTTGTCACGTCGATGTCACTGATGACACCGAAACCGGGTTAACGCGTACGTGCTGGAGCATTGCACTTTGCTCTAATAGACTGACGGTGTACTGCAAACAAACTGAAACGCAAAGTGCAATTCATTCCAAATGTATATCGTGCATGATGTTGATGAGAATTGTAATCTGGTGTAAATTGTTATATTAAAACCGAAGTAGGTTGCCGAAGAATATAAGAAAAATGTAGCAATTAATTCAGTACGCGTGTACGAATAACTTTATTCGAAAAATCTGTGTGGAATAAAAAGATTCATTTTGCTTGCTTCGGATGGTGTTACACATAGATAGCTTAACGGTATATATTGGCAGGAAGTTTCTAATTGTATCTGTTAAGGTTATTCAGTGGATGGAATTAAAGAAATGCGTGAGCAAACTGCAAGGTATTGAAAGTGTATATATTGTGAATAGTAAATTACAAAATATGTGGTACTATGTAAGCCGATCCAGATCCTCTCGCTAGCAACGTTACCCTGAGACTAAAGACAACTGCCGAAACCAACGTCGCACGTGTACCGCTTATCGTCTTTCCTCGACGCATTCTTTTGTCTACGCGCTATCGATGACCTTAGGCTCTTGAGAAACCGAAGACCAGATGTAGAGTTTTCTCAGAAGTGACGATCACTTCAACAGTATCTATGGTGTTACTTAAGCTTAATCGATAAACATCATGTCCCTAAGCTTATGATCTATTTTCTCAAAATATGTTTGTAATACGTACGTTTGTAAGCTGTATTTTTAAATTATGTCCGCATGTAAAAATACAGATGTCAAAGTTATGTGGTATATAACAGTATAATTTCTAGGAATATTATAGCATCCTGGAAAGGTTGTCTAAAAAAGTTCCGACGAAATATATACAGTTTTACTAGAAAGCGTAACTACCGACAGGCTGAAAGGGACTGGAAACTTCCATAGGCCATGGGACCCATCAATATGCCGCAGGTCAAATAGTTACTCGGAAGAAGGTGTACGTGACCATGATCACGAACAGTTATGAAACACGTGCGTGGTGGGAGTATGAAAAGATGTTAAAGGGATGCTTGAGTGAGAAAATCCATTAATCGTTTGTTGTTAATGGAGAGTCTAGTAGCGAGGAATTTATTAGTCGCGAGTCGTAGTTGAGGGAGAGTTGCTGGCGAGTTGTTCTGAACTCGTTAATTGTTAGTTGTGAGTTGTGAATTATCAATTTAATTGTCTTAGTTATATGACATTACTGCATTAAATTTAAATTAAATAGCCATTGTTTCCTCTTTAACCACTGTAAAGAAATCCATCTATCGATAAATTTATCATACAAAGTAGAGATCACTAGTAATCCTGATTTCCATAATTTTGATTTCTATAATCCTGATAATTCTTATCATATTGATAATAAACATAATATTTAGCTTATTTCTAGCAGTTCAAGCGTTCCATATCAAACAGTAAGATTTTTTAGGAAACGCCACATTGCGTTGTATTAATTTCCATTCTCCCCGAACAGAATTAGCTAACGTCTTTCATGCGTCTCAAATTTGCACACACCAATTCAGAAAACGCGGTTCGCAACGTCAGAGAATAGCAACTTACCGTTATATTCCATGCAAGAAAATTCAATCAGACTAAAAATTACTCCGTTTACTTGAACACATATCAGCAAATAACTATTACACAATGACTCAAAGATAAAGCAAAGAAAAAACTTACTATGGTTTGGTAGGACGATATCCTATTACGATTCAGTTTCTTTCTTCGCCGTGTATTTTAGCAGAGGAACAGGCCACTGTTACAATTATTCGTAATGCGCGCAACGAGACTCGGGTCAGAAGGAATCTTGAAAATTGTGCAAGATAGGGGCAAAGTTGCGACGACCAGAAAAAAGAACAGGAAGCCAAAGAGTATTCACGCTCGTTCGCAGGAAGGTCCGCACGTGAAACTGTCTCTATACGCGACTGCTTCGACGCAAAACCCGTATACCCTCTAAATATTCAGAAGACGCCGCTTCTGGAATGTTGCTCTCGTTATCAGTGAAAGTTGCGCGACATAAATAAGTAGGTATGCGAACGGTGTACCGGTGCAACGCGTCAGCAAAGACGTTTGAAGAATATCAGGTGATAGAGCTTCTTTCATAGACAGAACGCGTTTCGCTGAACATCATTGGCTATTTATCACGTTCACTCTGCAGTTGTATTTTTTTTCATCAGAAACGTCTTTACTTTTTGATTACGGATTTTTATTCGTTTATGAAAAATTTTAAAGTGCAAACATACATACGCCGTACACAGTATAAAAAAAAAACACTCGTAGGTAGTATAATATGGATCATCGCTTTTAGAGGACGCAAAAAAGTTTGAACAAAGCATAATAGAATAGAATTTATTTATTAAGTCGAAACACGAGCCGTGAAAGGAATACGTCATTATTCGCGAATTGCGCGAATCACAGCTGTCGGGAATGGAATTAAAAATACAAAATTTAAAGGAAATAAGAAATATGACACGTACAATTGCTTTAATATTGCAATAAATTTATAAACAAATACACAACATTATTATCGAACAAAATTAAAATCGAACTAACAATATCGAAATCATAACATCATATAGCTAGATAATGACGAGGGATTGAAGCTTTTTCAATTCGAAGGTAATTTCACTTTTAAACGCAACCTGTGGGAACACTTGACGTTTACTTATGTTTCAAACTTTTCGTCATAGAAAATTACAAGTAAAACAGTGAAAACAGAGATCAACAAATCTATTGAAACTATGAAAATATGTACTTAATTGATAATTTTATAAATACTATAATCAGTCCTACAAAGTTAATTATAATTAGACTGTTTCTTTAATAAATGCAATACGCCTGACATATCATTTCTATAAAACAATACGGTATATCGCAAACAAGCAACAGGTGTTTTACAAAGTTCGATAATTATAAACTAATGATACAATGGACCAAGTCTTAACAACTAGGAAGCTTATCATATATTTCAGTAAAATTAAGTTTCAAGGAGCAATACTATATTCAAATAAAATAATATGAATATATTTATATACATAATGCATAAAATGTTCATTTATATTGAAGCGAACTTATTGTAAAGTATTTTAATATCGGAATTAATGAAGTAATGTTTTTTAATAAACTTTCAAAAGACTCATATTTTTGCAGCAATTGCAATTTTTTCTTTTTCGCTGTTTCACCGTGTCGTGGGAAGATGCGTTCACAGTATAACGAGTCAATGAGAGTGGTAAATTCTCTTCTCGATATAGTAATTGACGCCATGAATTAGCCAATTCCATATTTCGGTTAAGATAAAAGGAGCGGTTTGAATGATCGTAGCACTGAATTCACAGTTTAAATATACACTTTATCTCCAACAACTTTTGGAACTTGAGTGTCTGCGTGTAGTGCTGCGAGAGATGTGGAAGTGTTTTGAGCGAATA
Source organism: Bombus pascuorum (assembly GCF_905332965.1). NCBI lineage: Eukaryota > Metazoa > Arthropoda > Insecta > Hymenoptera > Apidae > Bombus > Bombus pascuorum. Next base: position 32,691,485 of record NC_083488.1, on the reverse strand, counting down.
GTTGCACGCAAGTTGAGGTTTCTTCGGTTCGATGAGTTAGCAGCAACTTAAGGTATCTTCTGAGCATGATGTCCGGCAATCCCGAGGTGTAAAAGGAAAACTAGTGACGGATGCTGGCCCCCCTTAACGTTGATTCGTGGATGGAAGTCATCTTTGAACATCAAACATGGGAAAACTGGTTTTTCCCATGTTTTACCGGAGTGAACAATAACCCCAAGGAGCGTCTTGACTTGAACGATGTATTGTATAAATTAAGGTCCTCGATAGTAAGGAAAAAAACTAAATCTGACGACGACAATTAACGGTATCTTAAGAGAAGTATGTTTGAGCAGCTGTTAACCATCTTGATCACAGAATGGATTATAGTATTGGTATACAAGTCCCAAATAATAAAATATCACTGCTACGAAATCGCAACTCGTCTGCATCGATGCTCAGCATAGGAAAAATCTCATTTTGTGGCACGTATTATCAGAGGTTCGTTAAGGATTTCGTTTCAACATCATGAGCTTTCCAGCAGCGCTGTACGGCACAGCGATTTATTAATCTCAAACTATCCCACGGTTGGCTGAACCACAATTAACGGATTCCTTAAACGGTCGCATCTCACGAGGCGGTTTTCGCTTTCACATAGTCAATTTTATAGTCAACGGTAACATCGTGGTGAAGAAATGGGAGAAATAGAACGAGTAAGATGACCCACCATCATGGTTGTGATAAACGGATTTAAGTGAAATACTATTAATTGATAACTATTCAATCGAAGATAAGCTTAATTACGAATGAACGCCAATGTAGATATACCGCATGGGCATGTGACGCCGATATGATCCAGAGTAGAAATTCAGAAGTGCAGGTGTATCGAATTAACGAGTTCTTACAAGCCGTCTGCAAGCGCGCGGCAAACAATCACGCACCCTGGGAAACGTGTTGTTTCACTCTGTTGCCATCGTTTCGAGATGCGGATAACTGTACAAGATAGACAACATCATTTGAATCATTATTGTGAATGCATGCACGATTCCGTGCTGGTAACCAGCAGCAAAATTTAGAAAGGTTAAGATTTCTACAATCATGTGATTTAGTTCTCGGAAATTGTGCAACTTACTCATGTCTTCATGTGTTTTCTTAGATATTTTGATATCTAATAAAATCAAATTTTCACATTATTGGTGACGTTATTGACAAACAGGAAAGATTAGAAGGGGCAGATTTCTACGACCACGTATTGATCCTTGAATATCGTATGACATGCTTTTTGTTTTATTTTACTATGAAAAAAATAAAATTGCGTAATAAACAGAAACTGCGATACAAACAGTGTTTTAAATCAGTTACATCATCGAGGTTTAGATCTAAATCACGTTTTTGTTTCAACGGACAACAAGAGTTTTAATACTTTAACGAAATTCCAAGCAATGTAGACGACACTTGTAACCTGTTTAAGAAATGAGGTATCCTTGAGTATAGGACCGACCAAAAGAAAGAAGCCTTCAGCGATGAAAGTCGGTCAGAGATGTGCCGCGAAGCTCATCTTGAAATCTGATAGAATAGTATTATTGAAGGCACTGGATTGTTGTATAGAGTTTAATACTCCACAACAAGTGTGTGACATACCAAAGATAGATATAAGTTAGATTATAAGTATGTCCTATATTAAGATAATTAATAACTAACCTACTAACACTATCATAAGCCTATCTATTCCACTAACCCAATCCGAACCTCGGATCGGAGTACTAACCAACTGTGAGCGGAACATCGATGTCCGCGAAATAACGCTGATGTGGGATCGGCACCCCGATAAAAATAAGATTAGGTCGGAAATGACTCTAAAGAGCACGGTTAAACACTGGGCATGATACAGAGGAAAAAAGCGAAATTAACAATATGTATGTACTTGTTGATACAGCTATTGCGTAATGACGAAAACTAGAAGAGAAAGTCATTTTATGATATCCATATTCTGATATCTTGTAAAATCGAATTTTGACTTTATTGGTGACGTGGTTACCAAGCAGGGAAAATTGGAAGGGGCAGATTTCTACGATAGCGTTTCAATCCTCGAACATCGTACATCATGCTTTGTGTTTTACTTTGTAATAAAAGAAAGTAAAATTGTATAGTAAGGGGAAGCTTCGATATCAAACAAGTTTTAATGTAATTTAATAACCCAATTTTTTGATCTAAACCACGCTCTCAACGGACAACAAGAGTTTTAATGTTCATCGTAATTCCAAGCAACGTAGGGTCGACACTTGTATCCTTAAGTATGAGTTCTAAAATAATAATATCATATGACTACGATGACGATGTGAATATACACAATAAAAGTAGACTACCGAAGCGTCCTGTTTTGCGACCAAGTTTCAGAAGAAAAATAACAACATAAACAAGAACATACAAAAGCTCCGCTCCCCAGCGGCTGAAATTCTAAAAAACCAACACAAGAACGAAAACTCAAAAAATTGTAAAAATCACGACACTCAATATGGTTACGTCGTACCGTCGCGTATCGGTACCTTTGCCTAACACGCCTTATTCTAATTCAATGTTTATATGAATTCTACAATGTATTAAAAAAAAAACAAATCTTGGCATAAATAAACACTATTAAAAAAAAAAAGCGATGTGGATATAGTATAAGGCTACAAACCCAAAGGTCCCGTGTTCAAATCCTAGTCGTAATTTTCCTAGTTTACACGATAATTACTGATCGGCCTCTTCCGGGTTAGAGGGGAAGACCAGATAAGCCAGACCAAAACAAAGGAGCCGTCAGCGTTGAAGGTCGTCGGTCAGAGATGTGCCGCCAAATAAATGCTCATCAAGACTGTGAAATATAGTATTTAAGGCACTGGATGTTGTGTAGAGTTTAATACTCCACAACAAGTGTGTGACATACCAAAGATAGATATAAGTTAGATTATAAGTATGTCCTATATTTAACTAATTAACTAACAACTACTAACACTATCATAAGCCTAACTTTCACTAACCCAATCCGAACCTCGGATCGGAGTACTAACCAACTGTGAGCGGAACATCGATGTCCGCGAAATAACGCTGATGTGGGATCGGCACCCCGATAAAAATAAGATTGGGTCGGAAATGACTCTAAAGAGCACGGTTAAACACTGAGCATGATACAGAGGAAAAAAGTGAAATTAATAATATGTATGTACTTGTTGATACAGCTATTGCGTAATGACGAAAACTAGAAGAGAAAGTCATTTTATAATATCCATATTCTGATATCTTGTAAAATCGAATTTTGACTTTATTGGTGACGTGGTTACCAAGCAGGAAAGATTAGAAGGGGCAGATTTCTACGACAGCGTTTCAATCCTCGAACATCGTATATCATGCTTTGTGTTTTACTTTGTAATAAAAAAAAGTAAAATTATGTAGTAAGCTTCAATATGAAACAAGTTTCAATCCAGTCACATCAGCGAATTTCTATGTCTGTATAACGCTTTTGTTTGAACAGACGACAAGGGTTTTAATGTTTTAACGAAATTCCAAGCAATATATCATAGAGCCCACACTTGTAACCTTAAGTATGGATTATAGGATTAAAGCAGCATATGACTACGGTGGCGATGTGTTTCTACATCCATAGTCAAGTCCTAGACGTAATTTTCCTACTTTACTGAATTCCAACTGATGGGCCACGTCCGGGGCACGAGGGGAAAACCTAATACCGATCAAAACAAAGAAGCCGTCAGCGGTCAAAATCGGGTAGAGATGTGCCGCTCAACAACAAATAGCTCATCGCCATCACTGTGATACAATAGACAAACTATGATATATATGGCTGTGAAACTTCATAAGTACCAAAGTTTAGGAAATAGTTATTGTTACGAGCTGTGACCCCAGAATATATCCTCATCCATCCTTTGGTCAAGATGGTCAACAAATTTTCAAACATACTCGGATTCGCAATTATCTATTGCTGTCCTCAGATTGAGATTTTTACTTACGCTCCTTATTGCTTGTCACGGTAAAACACGGGCTAAGTGTCCCGTCCCATGCTTATCCACCAGTTTTTTCAATTAGCAGCAATGATCGTTGTCCTCACTTCGTTAACGAAAATTGCAATAAACGAATCCGCGTGTCTCGTGTTCCAGGCACACCCATCAGTAGTTTTCCTCCACGCGTCACCTAGCTCTGCACCGAAAGCTAAAGTCGGTTCTTCGGCTATCTGCAATTCTATGGTTCCCGAACATGTTTTTACGCGTGCCTAGCTGCGACGATCGACATACCACGCAGTCTATGATCCCGTCACCGATTCGATACTGCTTCGATTTGGCTGCCACTCCATTTACGTCCATCTTCGAAATCACGTAGAAAGGTTCAATAGCTCTTTTCTTTTCTACGGAGACGCCAAGGTTCTCGGATTTCTTCAGTTTGCTTCTACGATGGAGAACCTCAGGATTTTTCAACATTCAACCACGATCTCTGTGGATTTGCATACTGCAGGCTATTGTCAAGCGTGGCGTAAATTTTCGTCACTGATGGACTTCGTTGCTTACTGGTATCGTCGAGGACGTCCGTTCATCTTCGAAATTTCCGCTCAAAGATACTAAGCCATAAAAGATATAACTTAGAAAAAACGAAGCTGGCACCCAGCTGGGGGTAGCCACCCACAGCCTATATTTATTTTTATTTTTTTTTTTCACCAATAAATTGTAAAAAACCAAAATAAAATAAAAAAAAAAAAGATACTAAGGAACATCTCGACGTTTCACCGTCGCATCTTTCCTACGTACCGACTATGTGATGAAGACGAATACTCGTCTCTTGAAGCGCCTGGTCCTTACATATATTCTAGCTCTCCGTCCAGGGGGTGTTCTTCTGTCCGTTTCCTTTGAGGAGGGAATCTATTTCTATCCAGTCTTGTAACTATACCACCGTCGTGAGTGTATCTCACCTGGTACTGATGTTTTGCTTTAGAGTGGACCCATCGAGCACTCCGGGTGGTAATTATCCTCTTGACGCACTGTAAATTTTACAACTTGTGGGATAGGAATTTCGAACTTCCCAAAAAAGACGAATATGCTGTCTGTGTCGTAACGGAAGACTATTCAAAATGCCGAACAACCGATTCGTCTAATAAAGTGTCTTAGGCTCAATATTATATACATTATACACGGCCGACATACCAACATCTATCGACAGCAAAATACTGACTTTCGCGGACGACACGGCTGTACTAGTCAAGCATATTAATCCAAAAACAGTAGCCATTTTACTACAAGAGCACATCACAAAATGGTGGATAGCAGCAATGAGCCACATAAATAAACTAGAGTCGCTACGATCGAAGATATTGAGAACAATAGTCAACGCCCTATGTATGTCAGAAACGAGGATATACGCAAAAACTTAAAAGTATCAACGATCAAAGAAGAAATCGGCAGAAATCAAAGAAGAAATACGTAGAAAAATACAAGGGGAGAACGGCAACACGTCCAAACTAGCTGGCTACTGAGGCGAGCAAAACTTTCATAGAAAGACTAAAAAGAAAACACCTTACTGACTTCACTAAAGAAATAAAATAGTCAAACTCGAAAATGGTATCCCGCTGGGGGTAGCCATCCACGTGTTTTTTAGCAACTAAGCTAGAAAAATTTACCAAATGTCCAGCTGGACAAATTGTAAGGTGCAAATTAAAAGAAAGAAAAGAAAAAAATATCTAATAAATGTTTGTTTATGACGACGATGTCCTCGAGAGAAGAAGGACTCGTGCGAACAATATTCTTTCTTTCGCGCCGTACATTCTTTCCTACATTCTTCGATAAGAACAAAGAGGGGTCCGTTTCCTTTCTCGACTACGATCGGGCTTGCAAAGTCAAACCGAGACTGACTTGTTATCCCATTCTCTGACCGCCTTCTAATCCGATTATCAACTTGGACTTCATCTAATTTATTTCTATTCTCTATTCTATTTTCACGTATTCGCTACCGGTGTCTATCAACGCGGTCAAATTGCTATCTCCGATCTTAACGTCTCTACAACGCTTTGTCTGTAACGACTGCGACACGCTACATGTATTCTTAGGGAACTTACATTGTTAAATTGCGATGCGATGTGTCCGTACTCCTGGCAACTTTGCTTTCCGTTGGGCAGTTCGCACTTAGGTGATTTTTGTTTCCGCACGGGAAGCTCCGTCGCGTCTCGTCCTCCTGGATTCTTCTTCGACCAGCTTGCTGTTCGTATCAAACGTGTTAATTTATTTACCGACAAGATAAGCTAATACTCGTGATAGTCAGATATATTTAAAAATTGTTCTACGTACATTATATAGAGTTGGTATAATACGTCTGATCCGTCGCTCGCTCAATGCTACTCGCTGTAAGGATACCAGTTAATGATCGTCCTAGAGAGCGCGTTCGTTTATTTATACTGGTAGGGGAAGTACGGGGAAGGTTGACTTTGACTATGGTTGACGGTTCCTGGTAGGGATGATATTGCTTTGTCCGGAGTTTATTTATTTTTAAATTTTGTACATCGTAACGATGTCGATACTGCGACGCAAAACAACACGAGTCACTCTCAATTCGAATAGTCCTATCCTCCTCATGTGCCTCATTGCTTTCTTACCAGTAATAACTTTTTTTTTTTTTTTTTGTAGTTAGTTTACAAATTTCGTGGGTAATTTCCAAGTTCTACAAACTATAGCGCCTATCCGAAACCTGCCTGTAACGTATCAGGAAATCGGACTTTCCTGCCCGCGTGCGCGACATATTTACTTCTTGTGTTCGTTTATCTATCGTTTCACTTGATTTCATTCCTAAGCGGTATTATTATGCCATAGTTTTCGATGCTTTGTTGTTCGATATTGTCTTCTACAAGGGACGCGGGTTCTAGCCGGTCTATGGAGACCGTTATATTTTTATTATTTATTTTGATGATGAAATTCTTTTCCCCGCGTTGGATCACCTTGTATGACCTGTCGTAAGGTGTTTTTAGGGGACCGCGGACGGCGTCGTTACGCAGCAATAATACATAGGGTGACGCTGCGAATTCACGGAAAATGAACACGTTTTTCGTACCATGCCGAGTGATCGGTTGTGGCTTTATTTCTTCGATTCGCTTCCGTTCTTCGAGGTCGCTTGCCGAGTCGTCACGTGTCTGCTCCGTGAGGTGACGCGATGGGTCACACATGTATTTCACAAAATAGGCAGTACAAAATAGGTTTATATTATTTTATCTCAACATTATAAGTAGACATACAATAGCAAAGACATAACAATTAAATATTATAAACTTAACATAATTATTTTCCTTTTCCACGCAATTTTGTAAAACATGTTAGACAGAGTGCCGGCTGACCCTTACAACGATCACAATATGTTGTTATTTTTTTGGTTCTGTTCGCGGCATACTCTCTAGAATTCTAGAAATTCGTTTATAACATTGTTTACATCGCCGTCTCGTTTTGCTCGCGGGCCCTGGTACGACTGCAGAAAATGTGAACGTTTTTTGAGAAGTACTTCATCTTCACTTGGCATTTACATAAAAGATATAACTTAGAAAAAACGAAGCTGGTGTCACGTACCAACTTTCCTTTTTGCCATGTGGTACGCCAGATGTGACGGTCCTTGTAAAATTCCACGTAGTCCGAACGCCAAGACCTATCTATTGTTCCATTAACTCGCAACAGGCCTAGGAAGACAAACATAAACCGAATCTGTTCAGTTTCAGTTTCCTTCACGTAAACGTTTTCAGTTTATGTTTGTTGCACGCTCTTACCTAATACGGAGAAAGCGGGTGTCTGGCAAGATAAGAGTTTTTCCTCGAACAAGGATGCCCACGAGCCATATCTAGCTCTCCTTGTCTTTACTACGTAATTCATTTACCAATGGGCATCGCGGATCGTTACCCTCACTTTTCCACCAAAAAGTGTGGACAACGAATCCGCGTTCTGAGTTCCAAAGGGAACACCCACACCGAGCTTTCTTCTTTGATGGTACGAGTCCGTTCAAATAGTTCTATTTCTAATTTCAATCCAGTTCTATTTCTAATTTTAATCCAGTTACAATATTGGCCTCTGTAGTAAAACACTGAGTCTAAAGAATAAAGACTATACTAAAAAATCAACAGTTGTGTAATTACTTAAAAATTACGTGACACTGGCATCCCCCTTCGTGGGTGCCACCCACATGCTATATTTATTTTTATTTTATTTTTTTTCTTCACCAATAAGATATAACACTTTACCAAATGTCCATAAGGACAAATTGTAAAATAACTAAAATAAAATAAAAAAAAAAAAAAAGAAACTTGGCATTTCTTCTCTGTAGGGATTCACTGTACTTAAAGGGTGATCAATAATTTCTTCGCTAAATTTTACGATTTTGATACTTTTTGTATCCCATTTTCTATGTACATACCATGTATTTACGAGGAAAATCCCGCATATTAATTCTATTACAAATTATTTTTATTCCATTTTACTGTTCTGCGCAAACAACTATAATAGGATGACATCTGATCGGATAGATCAAGTCCCTTTTTAGCATCATTAAAAAAAAAAAAAAAAAAAAAAAAACAGAGTCTGGCTTTAATTTACTATTTCTCCCCTGAACAATAGCACACCTGTGATTTTCTGAAGTAGCTAGCATTCATACCGGTATTTTGTCAGTCCATTGTAAAAATTTAACGCCATTCCGATTTTGAAAACTCATAAAGCCACCCCATTGCTGTTTCTGTCTTGCCTGCGGCGGTAGAATTTTTTTATTCATTTTTATAATGCCACAAATAAATGTCCTTTTTTACAGAAGTTCCTGTAGGGAACAAAGGGACACTAGTATAAAAGCTATCGGTAAATAATATGCGGCCTTTACTTAACATTTATAGATATATGCAAACTGATATTGCCAAACTATTGTATATCAATGTATTAGTTGAAGTCCGCGGAATTCATTGTAATTTTGTAATAAATTGAGGTTAAAGTTGAAAAATGGCGGTCGTGTCGAACAGTCTAATGTGACCCAGCTCCTCCGCACAGAAAAAAAAATGAATATCGGTGCCGGCGTCAACGTGTTAAATAATAGCGACTCGAATTGGCGTCCTTGATCGTTCGTTATTTTGGATGGCGCGCTGAAACGAGTTATCCATGTTGAAAGGGGAGCTGAGGCAATGGTTGATGTTTCCTTATCAGCTGTAGGTATTGTTTCGGAGCAACGCGAGAAACGGTCGATACACGTTAGACAATATCGATAGCTTTGCGAATACTTCACAGCGATAATGCCTACGTGCATGTGTTCGAATCTATCTGTCGAAGCTTCAAACGTTCCGACTGGGGATGCTACGTGATGACTTTATATTGCTGACACGGAATACACTATCGTGTCCAGTTTCTGCAGTCTTTGATAACTGATAGCCAGACGAAACGCGTTGTTATCAGGTTTTGTGTAGTGCATGTGGCAGCAATGGACAGTACGTAGCGTTGCGCGACGGCAGCGCAGTGGTTAGCGCCTTAGGTCACGAACGTTCGGAACCCTGGTTCAAATCCCGGCGACCGGAGTTCGGTTTTGTTTTCTTTTTTTTTTTTTCGCGGCATCAAAAATGAGAAGAAAAATGCAGCAGTATCCCAGCAGCGACACCGGCGACTCTCAGCAGAACCTGTTGTATCACTCTATACACGAGCAATAACACATCAGCAACTACAACTATCACGGCTTACACCTCACGCGTATCCCAGGATGACAAAGTCCGAAGGAGCGAGAAAACGTATATTTTATGATCGAGAAAACGTATATTTTTAAGTTGTAACGCGTATGTACCGGAGTTGAGGAAGTCGCGTAGCTAGATGTCATTTTCTTGCGCGACAGTTTCGTGGTCTACGGACTTCCCAATCGCTTCCATGCGTGAAAGAGAGTCTGAAACTTTGTTGTCCAGTCTCTTATATAACGGATGTCGGTCGTGACTTGTCCGGCGCAATCGAGGTACCGAAATTGTCACGGCGAACATTTCTCTGGATGCTGATCAAATGTTTTACGTCAAGAGCTTGCGATCGGTGTATATTACGAAGTTTATCTCCCTTCTATGGCGTATTTTTGCTACGCGGGGGTCGAGGATTTGGTAACGAATCATAGCGGCTGCCATTTGTCGTTCACGCTTTGTTGTAAAACCGCTTCTATCGCGTAATCGGACGCGACTACCGCGGGGCTGACGGGTGCGCCTGGTACCGGATGCGCTAATGTTATCGATCCATAAATTAGCGATAGAAAAACCAAGAAGATCTAACGAATAACCCGCAGGCCATCGAAACAACAACGTAGAGAGTGTTTCAGTGTCAGAAAACGGTATGTGAGGAAGAGAAGGACACGGCGCAGCACACGTGGGAGCGATGCCCGGCATGGGCAGACCCACGGCGAGTCCTGCAACTTGCCATCGGCGAGAGCGTAGTCCCAGAAGCGGTCGTGGAGGCCATTCTCGTTGCAACTTACCCGTAACTGACTATTCTCTCCACCAAAACGTTCATTTTCACCATGGTTTTCAGTTCCCCTACCATACACATGTGTCCTGGAGCTTTTTTTTTTTAACGTGGAGAAATCCTCATGGACACCCGGCCTCCGCAAGCGGGAACCGGGTAGTGTAGGACTCTTACCGACTAAAACTCCACGTGGCTGCTCGACGCTCAAGAAAGTGGCCCCAGGGCACTCAAATCGAAATACCACCTGAAAGACCCCTTCCTCCCATCATCTCTCCTGGCCATGGAGAGACTCCCTCGTATTGGCTCCCGGGGCAACCATCCCCGGGGCCTATGATTCTCATCTGTCTGTATCCGTGGGGGGAGATGGCGGTCTCCCACCTCCATTGCGTCCCGGATTCCTGCTCCGCTGCACCCTTGCTGGATGGCCGGTCTTGATTCTGATACTTTCTGCCCGCTCTTTTGTCAGCATCACCCGCTCACAAAATTCACGGACAGCCTCGTAGTCCGATCGGCAGCGTAGCAGGGTTTCCACTACTGCCCTGGGGGACAGGTCTTCTCCGATCTGTATCTTCAATGTGTACCTCGGTATGTGTCCTGGAGCTGTTGGTGACCCAAGATGGTCAGAGGCACCTTTTATGATTGCCTATTCACCTAAAGGGACACGGGCACGTGTTGGACTACTTAGACCATTGGAATGTTCCATCTTACCTGTACCGCTAAGGGTCTTTCATTTCGTCACTACCTGTAGTTCATCGGAATTTTCTCAAAGGAGGTTCTCAACGGTTTTTTCAGGATACTACACTAAATAAAAGTCTACAGCATACAGCGACGCTTTACTTTTCGTTGAAGTAAACCTCACTTCTAGGAAAACTCTACATTAGCACCGTAACTTAGTTTTTCTAGCCTTTGAAGCCACTAAAAATTATCTAGCACTAAATTAGTAAGAAGGGTCTTTCAGCCTCGTAGCTTTTTTAGGAACATGTTTGCACAGATTGTGGTTAGGTTAGTGCAGCGGGGTATGGACAGGCCAGTTTTCGTAATTATATAAATACCTATAGGACCATGGCTTCGGAGCTGTGTGTGCTCTTATGATCTATATTCTCAAAATATGTTTGTAATACGTACGTTTGTAAGCTATATTTGTAAAATATGACCGCATGTAAAAATACAAATGTCAAAGTTATGTGGTATATAACAGCATAATTTCTAGGAGTATTGTAGCATCCTGGATAGGTTGTCTAAAAAATTTCCGACGAAATATATACAGTTTTATTAGAAATCGTAAGTACCGACAGGTTAGAAGGGACGGGGAACATCCATATGCCATGGGACCCATCAATATGCCTCAGGTCGTTCAGTTAAATAGTTACTCGAAAGAAGGTGTACGTGACCATGATTACGAACAGTTATGAAACACGTGCATGTTGGGATTATGAAAAGATGATAAAGGAATGCTTGAGTGAGAAAATTCATTAATCGTTAATTGTTAATTGAGAGTCTAGTTGCGAGGAATTTATTAGTTGCGAGTCGTAGCAATCTCAGCATACTGGAAATCTCACTGGGTAGCACGCATTACCAGAGGTTCAAGGTTCGTTAAGGATTTCTTTTCAAAACCATCCGATTTCCAGCAGCGTTGTACAGTGCAGCGATTTATTAATCTTATACTATCCTATTGCTGGCTGAATCGCAATTAACGGATTCGCGCACGATGACTTTATAGGGTCGCATTTCACGAGTCGGTTTTCGCTTTTACATGGTCAGTATTATAGTCAACGGGAACGTCAAACGGGAACGTCAAACGGGAACGATGAAGAAATAGAAGAAATCGGACGGATCAGACGACCCAACGTCATGATTGTGATAAACGGATTTAGGTGTAATACTATATATTATTAACAATCCAATCGAAGAAATAGCTTAATTACAAAGGGATGTAGGGATATCACGAGGGCTTGTTACGCCCAAGTGATCCAGCGCAGGAATCCTAAGGCGCTGTCGGCAATAGCGGCGGAAATGCGAATTAACGAGCTCTTTCAAACCGTCTGCAACCGCGCGGCAAACTATCACGCAACCTGGCAAACGTGTTGTTTCACTCTTTTGCCATCGTTTTCACATGCAGCTAACTGTACAACACAGAAACATCATCTGAATCATTACCGTGCTGGTAACTAGCAGCAAAATTTAGAAAGAGGAGGATTTCTACAATCACGTGTTTCAGTTCCTGGGAATTCTGCGACTTACTCATGTTTTCATGTGTTTTTCTAGATATTTTGGTAAAATCAAATTTTGATTTTATTGGTGACATTATTGTACGCAGGAAAGATTAGAAAGGACAAGTTTCTACGACCGCGTTTTAATCCTCGAATATCGTGCGACACGCTTTGTGTTTTATTTTATAATGAAAAAAATAAAATTGCGTAATAAACAGAAGCTGCGATACAAAACAAGTTTTACATCATCGAGTTTTAGATCCAAATCACGTTTTTGTTTCAACTGACAACAAGAGTTTTAATGCTTTAACGAAATTCCAAGCAATGTAGCCGACACTTGTAACCTTAAATATGAGTTCTCGAATAGAAATATCATATGACTACGGTGGCGATGTGGATAATACACGGTGCAATTGTTTGGCCTGCATCCATTCGTTCTGAGAAATGGGCAATCGATTCCAATAGCGATTAAAGTTGCACGTAGATTTGGATTAGGATAACTGTTGGGAATTAGGGTAACCGTTCTTTTGTCCCTTAATGGCGTTAAAACGACCATCTGCCATGAGAAATGTAATCCTCTTTTAGATCAAGCCTCTAAACCTTGCTTTACCGACCCTTCTTTTTAACGAATCATATTATTCATACTACTTCATAAAAAGCAATATGTTGCTAAAGTGTTCTCATAATTTGGAAATTCAGTTAAAATGTAGATTTTAGTGAAAAAAATTATTTATAACGCATATATGTAAATTCACTGACGCCAATGAAACGAATGAAGAATCTGAACATACATTTTTACGTGATATTCTTACTCGTAACCGGTAATTAGCAGACTGGAAGTTGCAATCTCCGTAAATTGAGATAATTCTTTTCAAGATTCATGGGAATCGTTCTCCGGATAAAATTATGTATACGCTATTCGAGGTAATTAAAGGATCGTTTTAAATATGATCTTAAATATTATACTCGTTTCCGTATATTTTTATTTTTTAATAATTTCCGTAAACTTATCATAGTATCATACGAATATCATAGTAATCTGTAATATGTAAGACCTTCTCATTCCCGTTTGTCTGGTTGATGGAACAAAATCATTCATAGTAGCAATCTTAAAACTTCGAGCTCATTTTTTATAGATAATAAACACAAGTAAATTATTAAGTTTCAAAGTATTTGATTTATTGCAAAAGACGATACTATCGATCGAGACAAACGTAACTGCATACATGTAAAGTTTATATATGTAAAAGTCAAATTTCTATTTATAAAGACTATTAATAAATACATCTGGCATAGGTATTCGTATTTTATTTACATAGAAAACATCAATGATGTTATTGTACAATTTATCAATTATTTTATTATCTAATTATATATCTCTCACAAATCATAATTGCGCGAGTTAAAGTGTTTGATTTGATTGGAGGTGACCACAATATCTCAGGACAGTTAATTCGTCGCTCGAGGCGCCAAAGTGTTTAGCAGATACATATAACCAATACGATCGTGTTTCATTATTTTTCAAATCCGAATTACGACACATGGTAGCGCCTGGAATACGAGCGCGAAGATTAAAACGTGCATAAAGTTTAAAATGTTTCCTCAGGATCATTATGAACTATCATAGTTGTGAACTTTAAAACCTAGTATCCACTGGCCGTGTAGAATGCTCGTGAACATTCGCGAGCATCTGAAAATGCTACAACACCAGCACTATTCAAAGTTATTAACAATTCCGAGGATAATAGGCCGTAATAACAGTTGTAGTCTGTGGTGCATTATATATGGTCGTGTGTAGAGTGAGAACAAGGTTCTGCTGCGAGTCGCCAGGTGTCGTTGCGGAGCTACTGCTGCATTTTTCTTCTCATTTTTGATGCCGCGGAAAAAAACGAAACTCCGGTCGCCGGGATTTGAACCCGGGTTCCGCACGTTCGTAACCTAGGCGCTAATCACTGCGCTACCGTCATCCGACGCTAGTTAGCGTCGAGTGGTGGTATTTTGGTATCGAGTGCCGCCACAATTCTTTGCCAATTTTGTACACATATCTTCGATTATTCATGTACAAATATTTATTAAATATAACCCTGACATACTCGTTTTTTAATATCAATATTCGCTACTTATTCAGTAACAGATATAATATAAGAGTTAACAACCACCAAAACCCATTAGTTACCCAGTTACGTGACACGACAGATCAGATCCGTAGACTAAAAAAACAATACCCTTTAGATTTAAGCATTAAATTCAGCTAGAATCAAGCATACTATAAACTCTTATAATCCAAGTTACAGTACCACGTCAAAATAATTTATAATTCTCAATGAGAATCGATCGTAAAAATTCTACCAAATAAAAAAAATTCGCTATTCATATTTTCCGCACTATGTAATTAAAATCAAATAATATGGAGAAAACGAGAAAACAGGTACAGTATATCTGTAATGATTTACCATGAGTGAAATTTCACCTTACGCGAATTTTCCTCTATCACCAGCGTTCCGTAATTTCGTCGCAATGTTTATTTTTAGTATTGCAGATAATAACATTTCTATCTTTCGTTCAATATCGAATAATGACGAAACATTTAATTGCATTGGTTCGAAAACTTTTGAAAGTTGAATTTAATTCGATTCGGCCTAATTCGTTTAAAACTGAAATCAGTTTAAATGGGAAAAGGTAGCTGAATTCCACTGTTTACTTTTCGTTTCGATCGTTTGATCGATCGGCACCGGTACACCCCGTTCCGACACAAAACATCCCTAACAAGCCAGGACGCTCGTTTAATTCTCGAGGCGAACCAGCCGGGTACATCTCACGTTGCTTTGAAATTTATCAGTGCGGCCAGATGTGGGTCAACCAGCGAGAGCACTCGCCGAGCATCGAAGCTCGGCAGATTTTTCTGGGATCTCCAACCGGCTCGCAGCTGTGACTTTCCCCGATTGACCTCACAACTCTATTCAACGAGACACCTTCGATACTCGTCGTAAAAATAACGAGATATCGATCAAAATGTACGAGAACTCGCGGCCTGGTTGCACGAGGTTGTATCGGTTTGCACGATTTGCTCCCGCGGCGAAATCGGTATCGTCTTTTAAAGAATCTACCATCTCGAGATCTGCACGGAGTATCGACGAAAGTTCGAAATCGCTATGTGTTCTAGAAAAGTGAAGAATCTTAAAAAAGAATCTAGCTAAATTCTTTTCCGTTATCTCGGCAAGTTCTTTCATATTGATTGAAAAAGCTATAATTACGCTATCGACAAGAGTTTGAAATCGTCACGTGCTACATAAAAGCGAGTAATTTGAAAAAAACGTCAGCTTGAAATTCTGTTCAAGAAGGCTATAGTCGAATAAAGGAGTCAAAGAGTAATTCAAAATTGATCGATAGCGTCTATCTGATTCTGAAAAACGTTTGTTCGTGCGAAAGCATTTTCTCGAACCTGACCATACTCTTCGATCGAGAGGGAAGAGCAGCAGTAAACAGAGTGTAAATAAAATAGAAACGAAGAGAGCGAATTGGTAGCGCATGGCACGTGACTCGCGTCGAATGTCTGTTCCTTCGCAGACAAATGCGAGAATGTTACTAATTAATTGTTCCTTAATTATCCCGTTATCGAGCGTTTAATGCTTTAATTTGACGCACGTTTCTTTTCGAGGCTATTTACTTGTTCGAGACGATAAGTATCTATGTGTCTGACGATAATTAGTTCTACTTCAATCATACCGATATTTCAAACGTTTTCGTTTTCGAATAATATTTGAATTTTATTCTTTCAAGTTATTCGTGTAGGCAATATCGAATTTGTTTTATTATCATCGTCCAATCTATTCGAAAATACAGTAGCGACAAAAGTTTAAATAAACGAAGAAGAAAATTCTGTTTGTCGTCAAATTTATCATTATCATTATGTTTTATCGATAGATGATTTTCACTGTGAAGCAAACGTTCGTATACAAAGGTCTGTCAAGCCTCCATATGTCTGCATAATCTAATTTCCCGTAATTTAATTTATCAGAAAATCATTATCGCCATATACTCTGTTTATACTCGTATCCTCTCCTACGTTCTTCGTATTTCTCTAGACCTGCGTCAAACGGTATCGTTTTAACGAACGTGTTACGTGACGCAGTTAGGTCTCATCAGTTGGACGTTAAATCTACTATGGGAGCAAGTGATTATCTTTTCCTGGAACGCAGGAATGTAAGAAACAGCGAATTACTATAAAAGAGTAATGACAACGTTACGCAAGTAATCGGATTACGCAAGAGTCGACTGGAGGCACTTCAGGTGCGGCACGTGCGGCATAGGTCGACGAAAAGGGTTACGAGAAAGGTTGCCAAAGGAATGGAGAAGGGGGTGGGTCAGCGTTGGATAAGATCGTGAGAGAAAAGAGTTGATGTGTACGAGCAAAGTTCCGGAACAACAGGGTAGAATGGCACTGCTACGTGGCGGAATTTCGTGAGGGAATCGAATACCCAGGAATGTAACTCGCTATCTCAATGGACTGCTATGCACCCTGTGGCCATCCAAAGATGCATTCTTTATATCTTTCGTGCTTGTTCCTTTTCTCGACATTTATTGAATGTTGAACGAGTGTCGAAGGTTAATTCTAGATATCTTCGGTTGTCGGAAAATTCCAAGAAAACGAAGATGAAATAATAAACTTGCAAAAATATCTTTTTGTATTTCTAGTTCTGTAATTCTTTATTTATGAAGATTTATATAGGTACATATTCTTCGTTAATTTTTAAAGCTAATTAAAAGGTTGAAACTTAGGAGGTACACATTTAACGTAGCATAGTGCGTTTTATTCTTATACCATAATACCATATTATATCCATCTTATCTTATCATATCTTATACCATATTATATCCATTTGTTGCATTCGCTTGTCCTATTAAGAATCTACTTGATATGCACGGGAAAAATAAAATACACGTTTAAGAATAACGTTGTCTGGAGTTAATGCGATAATTAATGCCCTGGCTCGAGGATGTTTTTCAAGCTTATTACAAGAACAACTAAGAAAACTTAAATAAAAATTTTGTAAATGGAGCAACGTGTAAAAACTGTTAAAGAGTTCTTATTCTGGAAGAATAAATAAATTGAAGTAATTGTATACTTTGATAGATGCATTTAAAAGATACACTTAGGTGATCATTTAATGCAACGATTAATTGGTTCGGTATACCTTCTTCGATGTTTCTAATAATCAAGTTATATAAAGTGGCACTTCATGTGATTATTACGGTACGATTATCACGGTAATCATATGTATATAATTACATGCGAACCTATGCTCACAGCAATCGTGATTTTACTTACGCGAGAGAATCTACTCGTTAAGGTCCCATTCCCAGCGAGATCTGGTGAACTTAATGAGCGGACAAGCGGAAACAACTGTACCAGAATCGATTCTAACCTTGTGTCTAAGTCTCGGAGAAACTTTTATCAATTCAATTACCTTCTCGAAATTTCAATTAATGAAACTCAAAGTAATTAAAACTTTCGACTTTTTTCCATTTCTTTCGAGAAATTAATACTTGAATAAATACTATAAATATTAATACAAATTTAAAAGCGAAATAGAAGTTTGATAAATTTCGAAGAAACACGCAGCTATGCTAAAATCGTGGATTTTATCTCTTAATTTTTTATATCGATTCAAGTAATTTTAAGTAAAATTAAGTGTAACATTTATACGCTTCGCTGAGGTGCAGTAGAAAAAGAGAAAGAAGCTTTTGTATTTTCCCTGCGAAATCCTTCAAGCGGCAGAGAAAGTATCTCCATCTGACAGAAGCGATGAACAGCGCTACATATCGTTGAAAGTTTTAGCGAACAACGCAATAAAGTTTCTGCAATTACATTTAATGGCGGTACAGCCGATTTATGAACGTTGTATCATCGATACTATTTTTCAATTTCCCGACGTTTTTATGTGCGAATTGCAACGCTTGACATGCATGTCATTTATGGAACACAATACGGTATCTTACAAACAAGTCACGACTGTTTCACTAAGTTCGGTAATTATAAACTAAAGATATAACGGACGAAGTCTTAACAACTAGTAAGATTGTCATATATTTCAGAAAAATTTAAACTTGAAAGAGTAGTACTATATTTAAACAAATAATATCGAGTTAACTATATACATAATGCTTAAAATATTTATATTGAAGCGAACTTATTGCAAAGTATTTTAATATCGCAGTGGATGAAGTAATGTTTCTTAATAAGCTTTCAAAAGACCTAAATTTAAGTAACAATTGGCAATTTTTTACTATTTCCCGCTTCGACAGTGTTACAGAGAGAGAGAGTGGTAAAGTCCTATCTCGAATCGACACCACGAATTCCATATTTCGGTTAAGATAAAAGGAGTGGTTTGAATGATCGTAACGCTGAATTAACAGTTTAAATATACTCTTTATTTCCAACAAATTTTGAGACTTGAGTGCCTGCAGTGCTGCGACAGATGTGGAAGTGTTTTGAGCGAATAGTTGCACGCAAGTTGAGGTTTCTTCGGTTCGATGAGTCAGCAGCAACTTAAGGTATCTTCTGACCGTGTTGTCCGGCGATGCCGAGGTCTACAAGGAAAACTAGTGACGGATGCTAGCCCCCCTCAACGTTCGTTCGTGGATGGAAGTCATCTTCGAACATCAAACATGGGAAAACTGGCTTTTCCCATGTTTTACCGGAATGAACAATAACCCCAAGGAGCGTCTCGACTTGAACGATGCATTGTATAAATTAAGGTCCTCGATAGTAAGGAAAAAAACTAAAACTGATGACGGCAATTAACGGTATCTTAAGACAAGTATGTTTGAACAGCTGTTAACCATCTTGATCACAGAATGGATTATAGTATTGGTATACAAGTTCCAAATAATAAAATATCACTGCTACGAAATCGCAACTCGTCTGCATCGATGCTCAGCATAGGGAAAATCTCATTTTATGGCACGTATTATCAAAGGTTCGCTAATGATTTCGTTTCAACATCATGAGCTTTCCAGCAGCGCCGTACGGCACAGCAATTTATTAATTTTAAACTATACCGCGCACGATGACGTTAAACGATCGCATCTCTTCGGGACTGTTTCCGCTTTCATATGATCATTTTTTTAGTCAACGACAACGTCGCGATGAAGAAATAGAAGAAATCGCACGGATAGCACGACTCACTATGGTGTCTGCGATAAACGGATTTAAGTGGAATACTATATATTATTAACTATCCAATAGCTTAATTACAAAGGGATGTAGGGATATCACGTGGGCTTGTTACGCCCAAGTGATCCAGCGCAGGAATCCTAAGGCGCTGTCGGCAATAGCGGCGGAAATGCGAATTAACGAGCTCTTTCAAACCGTCTGCAACCGCGCGGCAAACTATCACGCAACCTGGCAAACGTGTTGTTTCACTCTTTTGCCATCGTTTTCACATGCAGCTAACTGTACAACACAGAAACATCATCTGAATCATTACCGTGCTGGTAACTAGCAGCAAAATTTAGAAAGAGAAGGATTTCTACAATCACGTGTTTCAGTTCCTGGAAATTCTGCGACTTACTCATGTTTTTATGTGTTTTTCTAGATATTTTGATATGTAGTAAAATCAAATTTTGATTTTATTGGTGACATTATTGTACGCAGGAAAGATTAGAAAGGACAAGTTTCTGCGACCGCGTTTTAATCCTCGAATATCGTGCGACACGCTTTGTGTTTTATTTTATAATGAAAAAAATAAAATTGCGTAATAAACAGAAGCTGCGATACAAAACAAGTTTTACATCATCGAGTTTTAGATCCAAATCACGTTTTTGTTTCAACTGACAGCAAGAGTTTTAATGCTTTAACGAAATTCCAAGCAATGTAGCCGACACTTGTAACCTTAAATATGAGTTCTCGAATAGAAATATCTTATGACTACGGTGGCGATGTGGATATTGTATACGGCTACAAACCCAAAGGTCCCGTGTTCAAATCCTAGTCGTAATTTTCCTAGTTTACACGATAATTACTGATAGGCCTCTTCCGGGGTTAGAGGGGAAGACCAGCTAAGCCAGACCAAAACAAAGGAGCCGTCAGCGTTGAAGGTCGTCGGTCAGAGATGTGCCGCCAAATAGAGCTCATCAAGGACTGTGATTTATAGTATTTAAGGCACTGGATGTTGTGTAGAGTTTAATACTCCACAGCAAGTGTGTGACATACATACATAGATATAAGTTAGATTATAAGTATGTCCTATATTTAACTAATTAAATTAACAACTACTAACACTATCATAAGCCTTAACTTCCACTAACCCAATCCGAACCTCGGATCGGATCACTAACCAACTGAGCGCGGAACATCGATGTCCGCAAAATAACGCTGATGTGGGTCGGCACCCCTCTAGGGAAGCCCAAAAGTAAGGACGTGGAAATTAAAGGATCACTGCGACTAGGGTGTGAGCACCGGCTTCTGGGTGAAATAGCCGTATACGATGCGCCAGGGCCCAAACATCGGGTTCTTTGACTGGTTCTCCATGTTAGGGCCCAGCCGTAGTCTGTTTTGCCCATAGTTCCAATAATATTTCTTTTTTTTTTTTATTAAAATTTAACTCTGAAAATGTAACGATTAGATCGGAAGTGACTCGAAGAGCAGTGTTAAACACAAAGCGAATCAGCAGCTTTGGACGCGGAGAAGCGATCGACGCAGGTGTAACCGCGCTTAGTTCGATTTGTTAGCGAACGCTTTGCCGCGAATCCACCCTCGTCATCGGACTGCGTCGGCTTTCTCGGTAGCAGAATGGATAGACGGTGTGCAACACGCGGTCACATTGATGTTACACGACGATAAAGGCAATGACCTGATTTACCGTCGATAGCAAAATTGGTGTCAACAGCAGCGTCGTGCGTTGCATCGAACGCGAATCTGAAGTCGAAGATACAACGATGAAGCGCGTAGGCGACGATCGGCATATGCATAAAACTGTGTCAAGTCAAAGTGCATCAACCGATATACGTAGATAGGTGCGTGATTTGTTTACGTAGTCGTGACAATTTCAACTAAAAGTTTTCGTCGGATATTTTCACGCGATAAGTTCTAAATTATTACTATCTCTGCAATGAACATTATTGCACTATATGAAAGTATTCATCACAATCCATTTAGTTATTGGTATGAAAATTTGAATCCAATTCTGTATCTTTTACCATTTTTATCGGTGTACACATTTATAAGAAATAATTAGTGATTGGACAATGTGGTATCTTGCGAAAAACGGTTCACCGTTTCCAGCGTTTGAGAATAATTGCGAGGCGTGGAAATTCGGTATCGCAAGAATCGTCGTGAATTCCTATTTTCCATTCGACGACGCGATCCTCGTTCCCTTGTCTTATGAATAATGTCTTCACGGGCGTGAAATCGACGCGACGCCGCTCGAAGATGAACAAGATCCAGTCGTAGCTCGCGGAGAAATTTCACTTTCGCGAGTCCCTGCACGCCGTTGCTTTTCCCTTAGACCTCCACAAGATATCTGGAACCCGTTTCGAACTTCGTAGGTCGTTCCTAATCGCCCGATTCTCTCCTATTACCGATCTCAACTTTCCACGAAAGCGTCAATTATCAATTCGTTCGTACGATCGCTGTTATTGGGTCTGGCAATTACATTCGACCTGTAAATGAAGCGTTCCGTGCTTTCAGCAACTTCGTAATCATCTGTAACTCGGACTTCCTGTTTTCTCCCGTCCACGTCCGTTTTTTTCCGCTTTGGGTAAGACCTACTACGCGTTTGTCGCTGTTTGTAAATACTAAATGGCTATAGGTAATATAGATTATCGGTAAGATAGAGAATCAGACATTTCGGGTATTAACGAAGGAAGGAGATAAATTGTTTTTCAGGTTTGAATCAGTTTTCCAACGAGTATCTTGTTTCAGAGATATATGAGCTCGTACTTGTTACTACTAATGTCGAATTGGTTCTTGTAATTTAATTCGTGAATTACGTAACGAACGAAGAATCTGAACTACTCAATAAATATAGATTGTTATGATACATAACAAAGTGTTTCATAAGAAATAGATACGCACGACCCTTTCTCCATAAAACATAATATTTACTATGTTCCGCGATGTGTTCGATACACAAACATAACAATCCTTGAACGGTCAGCGAAGAAACTTAAAGTATATTCATACGAAGTACAAATCGATCAAATAAAGATTTGCACTTGCGCTTATATTATTAAATATTTCGCTTATGTTTTAAATATTGCGCTTAAATATTTCGTGAGTCTGATAAACGTATTTATAAGGAACTAGGTAGCTTGTATATAATTATTCCTTCAGTGAGAAAGAATTCTGCGGAAAAAACTGCGAACAAGCAATCTATATAAAATTCTATACTATTATTCATATTCATTGCTTTCATTTTGGTTACTAATTCTGTTCTCCAGGAAGCACAGAAGAAAGAAGGACGTGCACTTAAGGATCATTGCGACTATGGTGGGAACACAGGTTTCTGGGTGGAATAGCTGTATACTATGCGCCAAGGACCCGTAGTTTCCTTCTCGAGGCACAGAAAGGGAAGCACGGGCTCCCCGTAGGCTCTAATTTTGCCGTAGTTCCTATAATATTTCTTTTTCTTTTACTAAAATTTAACTTCGTTAGCGATAGAAAAATAAGATTAGGTCGGAAGTGACTCGAAAGAGCACGATTAAACAAAAAGCATGGTATAAAGGAAGGAAGCGAAATTAATAATATGTATGTACTTATTGTTATAGCATGCTGATGAAAACTAGAAGGTGTAGCGGCACAAGGACGTAGAGAAAGATCCAGTGTTGAAGCGCGCGTGCTGGTCACATGGCCAGCGAAACGATGTCCGATACCAGGATGTTATAAAGGGAAAGATCCTGGGACTTTCCGAAGAGCGCAAGAACCTTCGGCAAAGAAAAGCTACTCGTTTACTCTGGAAGAAACTTTCTCTTCCGAAAACCTCGGCACCATATAAAAAAGGGAAACGAAGAAAGCTCGTGGCAGAGAATACGAGGCTAGAGTCCGAGATTCGGCCTAGGCAACACTCGTTAGTAACATTAATAAACGCACTGTTAAATTGCTACGCTGTATATTTCTTTGACATCCGTCACGTCTTACAGCTCAAAGCGGAGTCAAACGCGGTCATACTGCAGTTATGTCACGAGCGGATTTGTCATCAAAACGTCAGACATGTTAGCATTTTTTAAGGAATTTAAATATAAAAGTTGTAGACGACATCGGGTGTGTCTTTCAGTAACGGGTTCATTCCTGAGCATACACGCCGTGTTGGACCCGAGCAACGCTAGGGCCATAGGAGTTGGGTTACGCCCAACCAGCGCACAAGGTACCCAGTACCTTGCTACCTGAATTATTTAAGCCTGCAGGGGCTGTCGATCGTCTCAGGTCGAACGGGGCGCTTTCGAAGCCCTACCGTCTCTCTAGGACGGTTCCAGAGCAGGTGGGTCGCTGCTCACCCGCCGACGGGCATTCGGGTCAGCCAACGCCTCTTAAAACGGCCATCTTGCTAGCATCTTGGCATCAATCACTGCCACCACAAATCCAACGCAAATTGGCCGAGCTGAGGGGTCGCAACTCCCTCCGGGCTTTATACTCGATCCTCGTGGTACCACCTTTATTCATTTCTGGGAGCATCGTGTGGATGTACGGCCACGTCACTGCCGGTCGGCCACTTGCTAACCGAGCTCAACAGTTCCGGATGGGACTCACGTAAGCGGAGGCCTGAAAGTACTTTTGTACCCGGGACTTATCCCGACAGTCCCACCCTTGGCATCAGGATCGTGGGTGCGCTACTACCCAAGGCCACGTAGAGAGAGAGTAAAACCGCGGTCAAACGCATTACACTCCCGGCGACCTTCCCTGCGGTGTACATAGAGGACTCACGTAAGCGGGGCGCGCTTGTCCCGACGGTCCCCCCTGGCTGCGGGAACGTGGGTTTGCCAGCCCCCATAGACTCACATAAGTGAGCCCTCCCTGCGTAGACATATCAAACACCATCACGCCCTACATCCCGTCATTATAATTTACTTGTTTGGAATCAAGACAGCGATTCGATTCCAAACCAAATCTTTATCGCCAATCAAGTGCAATCTTTGTGACGCATCTCACGCAACACGAAATTGCAAAAAATTCTTGTCGAAGTCAGTTCCCGAGAAATTAAAACTAGTGAGAGAGAAAAACCTCTGTTTCAATTGTCTGTGTAACACACATTCCGTGGAAGAATGTACAACTGGTAGCTGTATGTTATGCCGTAAGCGACACCACACCCTCCTGCATTCGAATATAGATAAATCGTGGCAACCAAATGTAACCGATCTAACGTGTCACTCATCTAGGATATTTCCGAATGTCATTTTGCCTACGTCCTACGTCATGAACATCGGTGATGGAGCGGAAAAATGCAACAGCGCAGAACCTCGCTGGACTCCTGCTTCCAGGCACATTTTTTAACCAACCAAACATGTAAGCGTCTATGGCTGACCACCCAAACGGTAGACATAACTTTATGTGGCGCCAATCAAATGAAATCATAAATCAAACGGATTACTCGAGCGAAGGTTCATTCACGAGTCAGTGACTATATGACAGAATGAACATTTTTGGTTATCGACAAGGTTTCACAGTCAGTTCCATCAGAAAATATTGAGCCAGGCAAGTTAGATTTACCAGGGGATATTCCATTATTCGGACGTCGATGGCCTCATTGGAGCTCAGTTGTCTTGGAACCTCCTTCGCGAAGAAAGGGTTAATTTAGTAGACAAACTCATGCAATTACGGAACATAGAATTAGATTGGATCGTCACGGGCGAGACGGTCACGAAGAAGCAACCATACAAAGCAAACTGTAACGTAACACTTAAGGCACAACATGAGGAAGTAAACAAATCTCTACCCTCCAACTTCTCCATGAAGTCACCTTTGTCTCCGACAACGCTGACATTCTTCTCAAACTAGTCTCAAACACGGGCGCCAAAATGCCCAACGCCCTTTTACAAACTACGTTATCCTGCATGAACAATTCGAAGCGGGAGAGAGACTGAGAAACTCGAAAGAAATCGCAACCTTATCAAGCATCTAACATTTTGGAGGCGTACGATCAAAGTTCGTCTGGAGATAAGATTCCGGACTACAAAGATATTTGGAATACTAGCAATCGGTTGAATCATTCAACCTTGTCTCCGAACGACAAACTCGCCAGGAATGTTGGAACAGCGAAATCCTGGAACAGTTTCAGCACGGTTACACTTCCCAGGAACGAAATAAGATTAATGCTGGAAAAATCAGAGACTAACAGCTCTCTGACACCAGAGTGAAAGCAGGGTAGATCGTTCAAACTCGCGGAGGCTATCGCGCAGAACGCGGCGACAATTCAAAGAAGCAAACCTAGGGACAACCCAACAACGAATAAATATAGACAACTTTTGGACGTGACCGTTCAAGATGGATGGTATGTTCGGGATTTTGAGTGGCCATCCGTTTATGACGCGGACAACAAATCTGCATTTTTTGGAAAAGTCCGAATTTCCTGCCTCCCAAGGTGTAAATCTTACGATGAGGATCTGATTAAGAGCCAAATAAACATCCTAATTGTCCGACGTGTAATGACTAAAGTAAACATTCGGTATCAATCAGCAATACCACAAGATATGCGCCCACTAGAGTACACGATTAAACCATGGAAAACACGGAGACGGAAAGTTTGTATATAAGGACCAGAGGAAGCTTCTTGAGGCGGTATTGACAAAATTTAACAACAGTTTTTATCAGAACGTCATACATTTCGAGTTACACTAAACCGTAATAACTAAACATAACATTATTCTGCGTCTCAATGTTTTAGTGATTCTCTTCGTGCATACTAAAAAGTGCAAATAAATAATCGAAACATACTACTACTAGGCATCTCTAATTCACTTCCACCTTGAGCGTTAATCTCGATCAAAGTTTGACATATCAACCGATCAAATGCAACCTAACTGATCGCCACTTAGTTAAGCCTTCGCTACAGTTATTTCGTTACAAAAAATTTACCCGAATTACTTAGGAGTAATTCAATAATTCATTACAAAAATACAATATTAAATGTTTAATATCAAGAAAAATAAAAGAATGAATCAAAAATATACAGAAATGCATTTTCGTACAAAGTTCTGGTCCTAAAAATTTTAAAAATGTAACATTCAGTATTTATATATTTTCTTACGAAATTATTGCAAGAAATTTTAGAGTAATATTAATAAAAACAAAATTCATCGAGCTTTCATCCTTCATCTTGTAAAATTGTTCACAATAAACAGCATCCTTGATCACAGACAGATCGTAACTGTTACATTGACATGATCTTCGACGTAACATGAAAAACGGAAAAATATGGGACGCTCTAAATCCAGGCTACAAACCTAGAATATCACGGCTATGAAAGCGCAAGGATGTCAAATCTCGTCTGCATCGATTCTCAGGGAAAATCTCATGTTGTGGTATGCATCGTAAGAGGTTCGTCAAAGATTTCGTTTGAAAATCATCAATTTTCCAGCCGCGTTGTATGACACAGCGATTTATTAATCGTAAACTATCCTATTGCTGGCTGAATCGCAATTAACGGATTCGCGCACGATTACTTTATAGGGTCGCATTTCACGAGTCGGTTTTCGCTTTTACATGGTCAGTATTATAGTCAACGGGAACGTCAAACGGGAACGATGAAGAAATAGAAGAAATCGGACGGATCAGACGACCCAACGTCATGATTGTGATAAACGGATTTAGATGTAATACTATATATTATTAACTATCCAATCGAAGAAATAGCTTAATTACAAAGGGATGTAGGGATATCACGTGGGCTTGTTACGCCCAAGTGATCCAGCGCAGGAATCCTAAGGCGCTGTCGGCAATAGCGGCGGAAATGCGAATTAACGAGCTCTTTCAAACCGTCTGCAACCGCGCGGCAAACTATCACGCAACCTGGCAAACGTGTTGTTTCACTCTTTTGCCATCGTTTTCACATGCAGCTAACTGTACAACACAGAAACATCATCTGAATCATTACCGTGCTGGTAACTAGCAGCAAAATTTAGAAAGAGAAGGATTTCTACAATCACGTGTTTCAGTTCCTGGAAATTATGCGACTTACTCATGTTTTTATGTGTTTTTCTAGATATTTTGATATGTAGTAAAATCAAATTTTGATTTTATTGGTGACATTATTGTACGCAGGAAAGATTAGAAAGGACAAGTTTCTGCGACCGCGTTTTAATCCTCGAATATCGTGCGACACGCTTTGTGTTTTATTTTATAATGAAAAAAATAAAATTGCGTAATAAACAGAAGCTGCGATACAAAACAAGTTTAACATCATCGAGTTTTAGATCCAAATCACGTTTTTGTTTCAACTGACAACAAGAGTTTTAATGCTTTAACGAAATTCCAAGCAATGTAGCCGACACTTGTAACCTTAAATATGAGTTCTCGAATAGAAATATCTTATGACTACGGTGGCGATGTGGATATTGTATACGGCTACAAACCCAAAGGTCCCGTGTTCAAATCCTAGTCGTAATTTTCCTAGTTTACACGATAATTACTGATAGGCCTCTTCCGGGGTTAGAGGGGAAGACCAGCTAAGCCAGACCAAAACAAAGGATCCGTCAGCGTTGAAGGTCGTCGGTCAGAGATGTGCCGCGAAATAATGCTCATCTATGGCTGTGAAATAGATCTAGAATATAATAACAAAGGCTGTGAGACATACCAAAAATAGATATAAGTTAGATCATAAGTAGTATGTCTATAATTTAAGTAATTAACTAACTCCTACTAACATTATCAATAAGCCTGTATTTATTTGCACTAACCCAATCCGAACCTCGGATCGGATCACTAACCAACTGAGCGCGGAACATCGATGTCCGCAAAATAACGCTGATGTGGGTCGGCACCCTTCTAGGGAAGCCCAGAAGTAAGGACGTGGAAATTAAAGGATCACTGCGACTAGGGTGTGAACACCGCCTTCTGGGTGAAATAGCCGTATACGATGCGCCAGGGCCCAAACATGGAGTTCTTTGACGGGTTCGCCTTGTTAGGGCCCAGCCGTAGTCTGTTTTGCCCATAGTTCCAATAATATTTCTTTTTTTTTTTTATTAAAATTTAACTCTGAAAATGTAACGATTAGATCGGAAGTGACTCGAAGAGCAGTGTTAAACACAAAGCGAATCAGCAGCTTTGGACGCGGAGAAGCGATCGACGCAGGTGTAACCGCGCTTAGTTTAATTTGTTAGCGAACGCTTTGCCGCGAATCCACCTTCGTCATCGGACTGCGTCGGATTTCTCGGTAGCAGAATGGATAAACCGCGTGCAACACGCGGTCACATTGATCTTACACGACGATAAAGGCAATGACCTGATTTACCGTCGATAGCAAGATTGGTGTCAACAGCAGCGTCGTGCGTTGCATCGAACGCGAATCTGAAGTCGAAGATACAACGATGAAGCGCGTAGGCGACGATCGGCATATGCATAAAACTGTGTCAAGTCAAAGTGCATCAACATGTATATAATTATTAGTAAGTGCATGTAGCATGTATATAATTATTCCTTCAGTGAGAAAGAATTCTTTGGAAGAAACTGCGAACGAGCAATCTATATAAAATTCTATAGTATTATTCATATCAATTGCTTTCATTTTTGTTACTAATTCTGTTCACTGTAGTTAAATGCACGCATGTTAATCAAGCAAACGTTCCCTAATAATCTCAGAAAAAATTATAAGAAAGAGTGGTTTCCGCAATTGATTAGTATTCATTTTCACTCATCGAGTATTCACTTCCACGTGTAACAAGACTATCTATTTCCAGAATTTATTGAGAATTCACATGGAGGGAGAAGCATCGTTCACGTGAACAGTCATCCTCGGTTCAAAGACCGAACGTATCCGACGATACAAACGAATTTCAGTCCTGGGAAACATTGTCTGCGAAAGTAACGTGAGAATCGATCGAACACAGAGCGGAGGCCGCTCCGTTCCATCCTTTTCGTTTCATTGCCACAATCATGCGATGGGTAGCTGGCCGGCCAAGAATCAAAATCGGGAATGAGATCGAAACGAACTGTCTCTTCAAATGCTGAACAGCTACGAAATAGCGCGATCCTCCACAAATAGTAATCGTATTTATGAATAAGCGTATACACGTATGTATGCATTTTGTATATCGCTATTACTATATGTATTCTGGAGGATACATTACTTTTAAATTTCTCATAAACCTATAAATATCCACAGTCTAACAACTATCAAATGAAAGAGAAAACAAATTCCCTTAAACATATGATGGAAAGTTGTTTCTTGCATCGAGACAAAGAAATTAAAAACCATATGCTTCACATCTTCAGGAAAGTAAATCCTGTTATACACATCAAATATCTCAGCGCTCTTATTCATGGTTTCTCTTTTCTATTACAATAGACAATAATTATACGTATATTAACGGAAGGAGAATCTCCTTCTGTTTCTCGAAAGGACCGGAAAATTAAATCTGAGAATGAATTCAAAAGATGAAAGCAATTAATGATGGAAAGAAGAAAGGCAAACAATCATATAATGGAGATTGATATACCTGATCTATAAGTATATGTAATAAAAATCATGAAGCGCATACTTTAAATTACTTTAAATACTATTGTTAGAAGCAAGATGGTCAACACCTTTTCAAACATACTCGAATCCGCAATAATCTATTGCTGTCCTCGGATTTAGATTTTTACTTACTGTCGAAGCCCTTAATTTATTTAATGCATCTTTAAAGTCGAGGCCCTCCTTATTGCTCGTCAGGGTAAAAGACGGGATAAGTGTCCGTCCAATCCTTATCCACCAGTTTTCCAATTAGCAGCAATCACCGTTGTCCTTGCTTCCTCAACGAAAATTGCAATAAACGGATCCGCGTGCCTCGTGTTCCAGGTACACCCCCATCAGTAGTTTTGCTCCTCGACATCACGATCCCCGAACTTCACGTGTTAGCAACTCTTCGGTCGAAACGTACTTTCCAGTTTTTAAAAGTTGTTGGAGACAAAGAGTTGTATTTAAATTGTTAACTCAGTGTTAATATCATTTGAACCACCCCAATTATCTTAACCGAAATAGGGTATCGGCTGATTCCTTTAACCTTGTTTCAGCGTCTACATTTTAAACAGGTTTCGAGTGCGTAAAAGAATATCGTTCCACTGGTCACCTGGCTTATCAGCGAAAGCTTAAGTCGGTTTTTTGGCTATATGCAATTCTATCGTGTCCAAACATGTTTTTAACGCGTGCCTAGCTTCGACGATCGACGATCGATATACGCAGTCTACGTCCACAATCCTCAACGATCTCGTCACAGATTCGTATCTGTTTCGATTTGGCTGACACTCCATTTACGTCCATCTTCGAAATCACGTAGAAAAGTCCAACAGCTTCTTTCTTTTCTTCGCAGACGCCAAGGTTCTCGAATTTCTTCATTTCGCTTCAACAACGGACTACTTGGGGATTTCCGGTTCCACATTTTACCACGATCTCTGTGGATTACCATAAGCGTCGCTTAGATTTTCGTCACCGATGGACACCGTTGCTCACTCGTCGAAGACGTTCCTTCATATTTGAAATTTCCGCTCAAAGATACTAAGGAACCTCTCGATGTTTTACAGTCGCATTTTTACGACGTACTCGTGCTGAATTCACTCCGTGAATTCTACGAAATCCACTTCGTAACCGTTCGTGCTGTCTCCATCAGAAGCTACCGCGATTATGTCCGTTGTAACCGATGTTGCTCATATCGACTATATGTTGCGATGTGGCGATCACTCATGTTGCAACTAGTCGATGGATATTGCGAATCTTGAACACCATTGACGCTCAAGGTGGCGGTAGGTTAAAGATGTAGAGCGATGTCGTGTCCACTTGGTTTATTTGCACTGTTTGGTATAAACGCAGGAGTACGTAAGGAGTTTCTACTAAGGCTGGTGCATGATGAATCTCTCTTGCTGACTGCGCGATGAAGACTGAATAATACTCGTCTCTTGAAACGTCTGGTCCTTATATTCTAGCTCTCCGTCCAGGGGGTGTTCTTCTGTCCATATTTCCGTTGAGGAGGGAATCTATTCCTATCCCATCTGGTAACTATCCTACCGTCGTGGATGTATCTCATCTGGTGTTTACGTTTAACTTTAGAGCAGATCCGTACAGCACTCCGGGGGGCAATTACCCTCTTGACGCACTGTAAAATTTACAACTTATAAGATAAGAATATCCAACTTCCCAAAAATCACAGATGTGCTGTCCATATCGTAACGAAAGACTATTCAAAATCCCGAACAACCGTTTCATTTGATAAATTTTTGTTTATGACGACGGTGTCCTCGAGACAAGAAAGACTAGTGGGAACTACAAATGCCGTACATTCTTTTTTACTTTCTCCGATAAGAACGCGAAGATATCCGTTTCCATTTTCGACCACGATCGAGCTTGCAAAGTCAGACTGAGACTGACTTGTTATTCCGTTCTCTGGTCAGGTTTTAATCCGATTATAAATTCATCTAATTTGGGCGCTCCTATTTTTACGTATTGATCGGCTCGCACTGATCGCTACACGTGTCTATCAACGCGGTCAAATTCTAATCTCCGATCTTAACGTTAATACAACGCTTTGTCTGTATCGACTGCGACACACTACACGTATCTTTAGGGGTCTTACTCACATTGTTACATTGCGATGCGATGTTTCCGTACTCCCGGCATTTGAAATACCTGGCAACTTCGCTTTCCGTTTTGGGTGAATTTTGTTTCCGTATAGAAATCTCCGTCGCGTCTCGTTCTCTTGGATTTTTCTTCGACCAGCTTGCTTTTCGTCTTCGCGTTTTTCTTCATGGTCTCGTACGGGGCGAACTTCTCTTTTAATTCGCGAATATTCTTGGTGCTGTACAGTATGACGTTGTTAGTCTGCTCGCGAATTCCGTCGATAATATATTTTATTACGACCGAACTCTCTATACTTCCTTTCTTCGCTATGTCGAACATTTTGTGGACACACTCCTGGTATGTCTCGGTTTCCTTCCTGATTCGACGCAACAATTCCTTCTGCACCTTGTACGCGTCTACTTTTTGCCCCAACTCGGTACTCAACATTTCCTTCATTGTTCTCCAGTTTCTAGGACGCTTTCCGCGATTGACAAACAATTTGGCCGAATGGCGTATCTTCACGTATATGAATCGCTACACGTCAGTCCAGCCACAAAGGTTGCACATTTCCTCAAATTCCAGCATCTAGCTTTGCACACTGACGTTGTTATCACCTTTTAATGTGCTCATGTGTTACTGTTCGACATCTTCTTTCTCTTCATCGTACTCACCGTGCTCAATCCCGTGCTCAAAAAGCTCTTAGACGCTCTCGCAGCTCTTCCTTCTTACTAATTCTTTTTAACCTTCGTTTTTTGAGCTCATCTTTCATCTCGGCAACTTTCATTGTTTCACGTTTGCTTATCGTTAACAATAGCTCCTTCCTCGACATCGTTTGATCATTTGCTTTTTGTGGATAATGATTGAACGCGACATCAACTCAATCTCACAATTACTACACGAATAATTCTGTTTAACATTTCGCTTTCTTTTTTGTTCAATCTCGACTCGAACTCCCGCAATTATACTAATCTCTAATTATTTGATATATTCATAATGATTGAAACGATGATTATTTGAATAGAGCTATTTCTTGATGTAGTAATGTAATACAACTAAATTTGTACACCTAGTCTAATTCTGGATAACAACTCAGCACTAACAATTATTCGACAACTAACGTGTAAAGACAAACTTCTCACTGCAACTAGCCGCAACTTACCCATAACTGACTATTCTCTCCACCAAAACGTCCTTTTATACCATGGTTTTCGGTTCCCCTACCATGCATATGTATCTTGCAGCTGTTAGTGACCCAAGATGGTCATGGGAACCTTTTTTGATTGCCTATTCACCTAAAGGGACACGGGCACATTGTTGGCCCACTTAGCCCATTAGAATGTCCCATCATACCTGAGCCGCTAGGGGCCTTTCATTTCTTCACTATCTCTAGTTCATCGGAATTTTCCCAACGGTTTTTTTAGGATACTACATGAAATAAAAGTCTACAGCATACAGCGACGCTTTACTTTTTGTTGAAGTAAACCTCACTTCTAGGAAAACTCTACATCAGCACCGTAACTTAGTTTTTCTAGCCTTTGAAGATACTAAAAATTATCTAGCACTAAATCAGTAAGAAGGGTCTTTCAGCCTCGTAGCCTCTTTTTTAGGAACATGCTTGCACAGATTCTGGTTAGGTTAGTGCAGCGGGGTATGGACAGACCAGTTTTTGTAATTATATAAATATCTATAGGAACTTGGATTCGGAGCTGTGTTGTAATGTAACGCTGCCATAGTGCGCTGTAGTAGCAAACACTGTACTTATAACATTCCTACGCTTGTACTCGGATATTTTTATTGCACATTCACCCACGCGTTTGTGCATCAGATAACCGCAACACGTTTAAATATGGAAACACCCAATAGACCTCATAAAAGATATAACTTAGAAAAAAACGAAGCTGGCACCCCGCTGAGGGTAGCCACCCACATGCTATATTATTTTTTATTTATATTTTTTTTTCTTCACCAACAAGATATAACACTTTACCAAATGTCCGCAAGGACAAATTGTAAAATAACCAAAATAAAATAAAAAAAAAAAAAAAAAAAAAAAAAAAACGTTTAAATATCTCTCTTAATTTGTCTACCTTAAGGTTCGGAATAACCGACATCCGCTAGAATTCGCGACGGCGCGTCATACTTTTTCCAACAACAGTACTGACATCGATGCAACGAAAAATTGGGAAAAAGCAAATTCGAGTAACTATGTGTACAGACCTCGGAGGAAAGAATATTAAGGGAGACTGATGATAACGAACGGAACTCGGGCTCACGATGGCCTACTTGTCACGTCGATGTCACTGATGACACCGAAACCGGGTTAACGCGTACGTGCTGGAGCATTGCACTTTGCTCTAATAGACTGACGGTGTACTGCAAACAAACTGAAACGCAAAGTGCAATTCATTCCAAATGTATATCGTGCATGATGTTGATGAGAATTGTAATCTGGTGTAAATTGTTATATTAAAACCGAAGTAGGTTGCCGAAGAATATAAGAAAAATGTAGCAATTAATTCAGTACGCGTGTACGAATAACTTTATTCGAAAAATCTGTGTGGAATAAAAAGATTCATTTTGCTTGCTTCGGATGGTGTTACACATAGATAGCTTAACGGTATATATTGGCAGGAAGTTTCTAATTGTATCTGTTAAGGTTATTCAGTGGATGGAATTAAAGAAATGCGTGAGCAAACTGCAAGGTATTGAAAGTGTATATATTGTGAATAGTAAATTACAAAATATGTGGTACTATGTAAGCCGATCCAGATCCTCTCGCTAGCAACGTTACCCTGAGACTAAAGACAACTGCCGAAACCAACGTCGCACGTGTACCGCTTATCGTCTTTCCTCGACGCATTCTTTTGTCTACGCGCTATCGATGACCTTAGGCTCTTGAGAAACCGAAGACCAGATGTAGAGTTTTCTCAGAAGTGACGATCACTTCAACAGTATCTATGGTGTTACTTAAGCTTAATCGATAAACATCATGTCCCTAAGCTTATGATCTATTTTCTCAAAATATGTTTGTAATACGTACGTTTGTAAGCTGTATTTTTAAATTATGTCCGCATGTAAAAATACAGATGTCAAAGTTATGTGGTATATAACAGTATAATTTCTAGGAATATTATAGCATCCTGGAAAGGTTGTCTAAAAAAGTTCCGACGAAATATATACAGTTTTACTAGAAAGCGTAACTACCGACAGGCTGAAAGGGACTGGAAACTTCCATAGGCCATGGGACCCATCAATATGCCGCAGGTCAAATAGTTACTCGGAAGAAGGTGTACGTGACCATGATCACGAACAGTTATGAAACACGTGCGTGGTGGGAGTATGAAAAGATGTTAAAGGGATGCTTGAGTGAGAAAATCCATTAATCGTTTGTTGTTAATGGAGAGTCTAGTAGCGAGGAATTTATTAGTCGCGAGTCGTAGTTGAGGGAGAGTTGCTGGCGAGTTGTTCTGAACTCGTTAATTGTTAGTTGTGAGTTGTGAATTATCAATTTAATTGTCTTAGTTATATGACATTACTGCATTAAATTTAAATTAAATAGCCATTGTTTCCTCTTTAACCACTGTAAAGAAATCCATCTATCGATAAATTTATCATACAAAGTAGAGATCACTAGTAATCCTGATTTCCATAATTTTGATTTCTATAATCCTGATAATTCTTATCATATTGATAATAAACATAATATTTAGCTTATTTCTAGCAGTTCAAGCGTTCCATATCAAACAGTAAGATTTTTTAGGAAACGCCACATTGCGTTGTATTAATTTCCATTCTCCCCGAACAGAATTAGCTAACGTCTTTCATGCGTCTCAAATTTGCACACACCAATTCAGAAAACGCGGTTCGCAACGTCAGAGAATAGCAACTTACCGTTATATTCCATGCAAGAAAATTCAATCAGACTAAAAATTACTCCGTTTACTTGAACACATATCAGCAAATAACTATTACACAATGACTCAAAGATAAAGCAAAGAAAAAACTTACTATGGTTTGGTAGGACGATATCCTATTACGATTCAGTTTCTTTCTTCGCCGTGTATTTTAGCAGAGGAACAGGCCACTGTTACAATTATTCGTAATGCGCGCAACGAGACTCGGGTCAGAAGGAATCTTGAAAATTGTGCAAGATAGGGGCAAAGTTGCGACGACCAGAAAAAAGAACAGGAAGCCAAAGAGTATTCACGCTCGTTCGCAGGAAGGTCCGCACGTGAAACTGTCTCTATACGCGACTGCTTCGACGCAAAACCCGTATACCCTCTAAATATTCAGAAGACGCCGCTTCTGGAATGTTGCTCTCGTTATCAGTGAAAGTTGCGCGACATAAATAAGTAGGTATGCGAACGGTGTACCGGTGCAACGCGTCAGCAAAGACGTTTGAAGAATATCAGGTGATAGAGCTTCTTTCATAGACAGAACGCGTTTCGCTGAACATCATTGGCTATTTATCACGTTCACTCTGCAGTTGTATTTTTTTTCATCAGAAACGTCTTTACTTTTTGATTACGGATTTTTATTCGTTTATGAAAAATTTTAAAGTGCAAACATACATACGCCGTACACAGTATAAAAAAAAAACACTCGTAGGTAGTATAATATGGATCATCGCTTTTAGAGGACGCAAAAAAGTTTGAACAAAGCATAATAGAATAGAATTTATTTATTAAGTCGAAACACGAGCCGTGAAAGGAATACGTCATTATTCGCGAATTGCGCGAATCACAGCTGTCGGGAATGGAATTAAAAATACAAAATTTAAAGGAAATAAGAAATATGACACGTACAATTGCTTTAATATTGCAATAAATTTATAAACAAATACACAACATTATTATCGAACAAAATTAAAATCGAACTAACAATATCGAAATCATAACATCATATAGCTAGATAATGACGAGGGATTGAAGCTTTTTCAATTCGAAGGTAATTTCACTTTTAAACGCAACCTGTGGGAACACTTGACGTTTACTTATGTTTCAAACTTTTCGTCATAGAAAATTACAAGTAAAACAGTGAAAACAGAGATCAACAAATCTATTGAAACTATGAAAATATGTACTTAATTGATAATTTTATAAATACTATAATCAGTCCTACAAAGTTAATTATAATTAGACTGTTTCTTTAATAAATGCAATACGCCTGACATATCATTTCTATAAAACAATACGGTATATCGCAAACAAGCAACAGGTGTTTTACAAAGTTCGATAATTATAAACTAATGATACAATGGACCAAGTCTTAACAACTAGGAAGCTTATCATATATTTCAGTAAAATTAAGTTTCAAGGAGCAATACTATATTCAAATAAAATAATATGAATATATTTATATACATAATGCATAAAATGTTCATTTATATTGAAGCGAACTTATTGTAAAGTATTTTAATA
Organism: Bombus pascuorum; assembly: GCF_905332965.1. Lineage (NCBI taxonomy): Eukaryota > Metazoa > Arthropoda > Insecta > Hymenoptera > Apidae > Bombus > Bombus pascuorum. The sequence continues at coordinate 32,653,668 of NC_083488.1, read as the reverse complement.
TCGGAATTAATGAAGTAATGTTTTTTAATAAACTTTCAAAAGACTCATATTTTTGCAGCAATTGCAATTTTTTCTTTTTCGCTGTTTCACCGTGTCGTGGGAAGATGCGTTCACAGTATAACGAGTCAATGAGAGTGGTAAATTCTCTTCTCGATATAGTAATTGACGCCATGAATTAGCCAATTCCATATTTCGGTTAAGATAAAAGGAGCGGTTTGAATGATCGTAGCACTGAATTCACAGTTTAAATATACACTTTATCTCCAACAACTTTTGGAACTTGAGTGTCTGCGTGTAGTGCTGCGAGAGATGTGGAAGTGTTTTGAGCGAATAGTTGCACGCAAGTTGAGGTTTCTTCGGTTCGATGAGTTAGCAGCAACTTAAGGTATCTTCTGAGCATGATGTCCGGCAATCCCGAGGTGTAAAAGGAAAACTAGTGACGGATGCTGGCCCCCCTTAACGTTGATTCGTGGATGGAAGTTATCTTTGAACATCAAACATGGGAAAACTGGTTTTTCCCATGTTTTACCGGAGTGAACAATAACCCCAAGGAGCGTCTTGACTTGAACGATGTATTGTATAAATTAAGGTCCTCGATAGTAAGGAAAAAAACTAAATCTGACGACGACAATTAACGGTATCTTAAGAGAAGTATGTTTGAGCAGCTGTTAACCATCTTGATCACAGAATGGATTATAGTATTGGTATACAAGTCCCAAATAATAAAATATCACTGCTACGAAATCGCAACTCGTCTGCATCGATGCTCAGCATAGGAAAAATCTCATTTTGTGGCACGTATTATCAGAGGTTCGTTAAGGATTTCGTTTCAACATCATGAGCTTTCCAGCAGCGCTGTACGGCACAGCGATTTATTAATCTCAAACTATCCCACGGTTGGCTGAACCACAATTAACGGATTCCTTAAACGGTCGCATCTCACGAGGCGGTTTTCGCTTTCACATAGTCAATTTTATAGTCAACGGTAACATCGTGGTGAAGAAATGGGAGAAATAGAACGAGTAAGATGACCCACCATCATGGTTGTGATAAACGGATTTAAGTGAAATACTATTAATTGATAACTATTCAATCGAAGATAAGCTTAATTACGAATGAACGCCAATGTAGATATACCGCATGGGCATGTGACGCCGATATGATCCAGAGTAGAAATTCAGAAGCGCAGGTGTATCGAATTAACGAGTTCTTACAAGCCGTCTGCAAGCGCGCGGCAAACAATCACGCACCCTGGGAAACGTGTTGTTTCACTCTGTTGCCATCGTTTCGAGATGCGGATAACTGTACAAGATAGACAACATCATTTGAATCATTATTGTGAATGCATGCACGATTCCGTGCTGGTAACCAGCAGCAAAATTTAGAAAGGTTAAGATTTCTACAATCATGTGATTTAGTTCTCGGAAATTGTGCAACTTACTCATGTCTTCATGTGTTTTCTTAGATATTTTGATATCTAATAAAATCAAATTTTCACATTATTGGTGACGTTATTGACAAACAGGAAAGATTAGAAGGGGCAGATTTCTACGACCACGTATTGATCCTTGAATATCGTATGACATGCTTTTTGTTTTATTTTACTATGAAAAAAATAAAATTGCGTAATAAACAGAAACTGCGATACAAACAGTGTTTTAAATCAGTTACATCATCGAGGTTTAGATCTAAATCACGTTTTTGTTTCAACGGACAACAAGAGTTTTAATACTTTAACGAAATTCCAAGCAATGTAGACGACACTTGTAACCTGTTTAAGAAATGAGGTATCCTTGAGTATAGGACCGACCAAAAGAAAGAAGCCTTCAGCGATGAAAGTCGGTCAGAGATGTGCCGCGAAGCTCATCTTGAAATCTGATAGAATAGTATTATTGAAGGCACTGGATTGTTGTATAGAGTTTAATACTCCACAACAAGTGTGTGACATACCAAAGATAGTCTATAAGTTAGATTTAAGTATGTCAATATGGAGAATATTAACTAACACCTACTAACACTATCTTATAAGCCTACCTATTCCACTAACCTAATCCGATCCTCGGATCGGAATACTAACCAACTGAGCGCGGAACATCGATGTCCGCGAAATAACGCTGATGTGGGATCGGCACCCCGATAAAAATAAGATTAGGTCGGAAATGACTCTAAAGAGCACGGTTAAACACTGGGCATGATACAGAGGAAAAAAGCGAAATTAACAATATGTATGTACTTGTTGATACAGCTATTGCGTAATGACGAAAACTAGAAGAGAAAGTCATTTTATGATATCCATATTCTGATATCTTGTAAAATCGAATTTTGACTTTATTGGTGACGTGGTTACCAAGCAGGGAAAATTGGAAGGGGCAGATTTCTACGATAGCGTTTCAATCCTCGAACATCGTACATCATGCTTTGTGTTTTACTTTGTAATAAAAGAAAGTAAAATCGTATAGTAAGGGGAAGCTTCGATATCAAACAAGTTTTAATGTAATTTAATAACCCAATTTTTAGATCTAAACCACGCTCTCAACGGACAACAAGAGTTTTAATGTTTCAATCAAATTCCAAGCAACGTAGGGTCGACATTTGTATCCTTAAGTATGAGTTCTAAAATAATAATATCATATGACTACGATGACGATGTGAATATACACAATAAAAGTAGACTACCGAAGCGTCCTGTTTTGCGGCCAAGTTTCAGAAGAAAAATAACAACATAAACAAGAACATACAAAAGCTCCGCTCCCCAGCGGCTGAAATTCTAAAAAACCAACACAAGAACGAAAACTCAAAAAATTGTAAAAATCACGACACTCAATATGGTTACGTCGTACCGTCGCGTATCGCTACCTTTGCCTAACACGCCTTATTCTAATTCAATGTTTATATAAATTCTACAATGTATTAAAAAAAAAACAAATCTTGGCATAAATAAACACTATTAAAAAAAAAAAAGCGATGTAGATATAGTATAAGGCTACAAACCCAAAGGTCCCGTGTTCAAATCCTAGTCGTAATTTTCCTAGTTTACACGATAATTACTGATCGGCCTCTTCCGGGTTAGAGGGGAAGACCAGATAAGCCAGACCAAAACAAAGGAGCCGTCAGCGTTGAAGGTCGTCGGTCAGAGATGTGCCGCCAAATAAATGCTCATCAAGACTGTGAAATATAGTATTTAAGGCACTGGATGTTGTGTAGAGTTTAATACTCCACAACAAGTGTGTTGACATACCAATGATAGTCTCTAAGTTAGATTTTAAGTATGTCTATATTAAGATAATTAATAACTAACCTACTAACACATCATAAGCCTATCTATTCCACTAACCCAATCCGAACCTCGGATCGGAGTACTAACCAACTGTGAGCGGAACATCGATGTCCGCGAAATAACGCTGATGTGGGATCGGCACCCCGATAAAAATAAGATTGGGTCGGAAATGACTCTAAAGAGCACGGTTAAACACTGAGCATGATACAGAGGAAAAAAGTGAAATTAATAATATGTATATACTTGTTGATACAGCTATTGCGTAATGACGAAAACTAGAAGAGAAAGTCATTTTATAATATCCATATTCTGATATCTTGTAAAATCGAATTTTGACTTTATTGGTGACGTGGTTACCAAGCAGGAAAGATTAGAAGGGGCAGATTTCTACGATAGCGTTTCAATCCTCGAACATCGTATATCATGCTTTGTGTTTTACTTTGTAATAAAAAAAAGTAAAATTATGTAATAAGCTTCGATATGAAACAAGTTCCAATCCAGTCACATCAACGAATTTCTATGTCTGTATAACGCTTTTGTTTGAACAGACGACAAGGGTTTTAATGTTTTAACGAAATTCCAAGCAATATATCATAGAGCCCACACTTGTAACCTTACGTATGGATTATAGAATTAAAGCAGCATATGACTACGGTGGCGATGTGTTTCTACATCCATAGTCAAGTCCTAGACGTAATTTTCCTACTTTACTGAATTCCAACTGATGGGCCACGTCCGGGGCACGAGGGGAAAACCTAATACCGATCAAAACAAAGAAGCCGTCAGCGGTCAAAATCGGGTAGAGATGTGCCGCTCAACAACAAATAGCTCATCGCCATCACTGTGATACAATAGACAAACTATGATATATATGGCTGTGAAACTTCATAAGTACCAAAGTTTAGGAAATAGTTATTGTTACGAGCTGTGACCCCAGAATATATCCTCATCCATCCTTTGGTCAAGATGGTCAACAAATTTTCAAACATACTCGGATTCGCAATTATCTATTGCTGTCCTCAGATTGAGATTTTTACTTACGCTCCTTATTGCTTGTCACGGTAAAACACGGGCTAAGTGTCCCGTCCCATGCTTATCCACCAGTTTTTTCAATTAGCAGCAATGATCGTTGTCCTCACTTCGTTAACGAAAATTGCAATAAACGAATCCGCGTGTCTCGTGTTCCAGGCACACCCATCAGTAGTTTTCCTCCACGCGTCACCTAGCTCTGCACCGAAAGCTAAAGTCGGTTCTTCGGCTATCTGCAATTCTATGGTTCCCGAACATGTTTTTACGCGTGCCTAGCTGCGACGATCGACATACCACGCAGTCTATGATCCCGTCACCGATTCGATACTGCTTCGATTTGGCTGCCACTCCATTTACGTCCATCTTCGAAATCACGTAGAAAGGTTCAATAGCTCTTTTCTTTTCTACGGAGACGCCAAGGTTCTCGGATTTCTTCAGTTTGCTTCTACGATGGAGAACCTCAGGATTTTTCAACATTCAACCACGATCTCTGTGGATTTGCATACTGCAGGCTATTGTCAAGCGTGGCGTAAATTTTCGTCACTGATGGACTTCGTTGCTTACTGGTATCGTCGAGGACGTCCGTTCATCTTCGAAATTTCCGCTCAAAGATACTAAGCCATAAAAGATATAACTTAGAAAAAACGAAGCTGGCACCCAGCTGGGGGTAGCCACCCACAGCCTATATTTATTTTTATTTTTTTTTTTCACCAATAAATTGTAAAAAACCAAAATAAAATAAAAAAAAAAAGATACTAAGGAACATCTCGACGTTTCACCGTCGCATCTTTCCTACGTACCGACTATGTGATGAAGACGAATACTCGTCTCTTGAAGCGCCTGGTCCTTACATATATTCTAGCTCTCCGTCCAGGGGGTGTTCTTCTGTCCGTTTCCTTTGAGGAGGGAATCTATTTCTATCCAGTCTTGTAACTATACCACCGTCGTGAGTGTATCTCACCTGGTACTGATGTTTTGCTTTAGAGTGGACCCATCGAGCACTCCGGGTGGTAATTATCCTCTTGACGCACTGTAAATTTTACAACTTGTGGGATAGGAATTTCGAACTTCCCAAAAAAGACGAATATGCTGTCTGTGTCGTAACGGAAGACTATTCAAAATGCCGAACAACCGATTCGTCTAATAAAGTGTCTTAGGCTCAATATTATATACATTATACACGGCCGACATACCAACATCTATCGACTGCAAAATACTGACTTTCGCGGACGACACGGCTGTACTAGTCAAGCATATTAATCCAAAAACAGTAGCCATTTTACTACAAGAGCACATCACAAAATGGTGGATAGCAGCAATGAGCCACATAAATAAACTAGAGTCGCTACGATCGAAGATATTGAGAACAATAGTCAACGCCCTATGTATGTCAGAAACGAGGATATACGCAAAAACTTAAAAGTATCAACGATCAAAGAAGAAATCGGCAGAAATCAAAGAAGAAATACGTAGAAAAATACAAGGGGAGAACGGCAACACGTCCAAACTAGCTGGCTACTGAGGCGTGCAAAACTTTCATAGAAAGACTAAAAAGAAAACACCTTACTGACTTCACTAAAGAAATAAAATAGTCAAACTCGAAAATGGTATCCCGCTGGGGGTAGCCATCCACGTGTTTTTTAGCAACTAAGCTAGAAAAATTTACCAAATGTCCAGCTGGACAAATTGTAAGGTGCAAATTAAAAGAAAGAAAAGAAAAAAATATCTAATAAATGTTTATGACGACGATGTCCTCGAGAGAAGAAGGACTCCTGCGAACAATATTCTTTCTTTCGCGCCGTACATTCTTTCCTACATTCTTCGATAAGAACAAAGAGGGGTCCGTTTCCTTTCTCGACTACGATCGGGCTTGCAAAGTCAAACCGAGACTGACTTGTTATCCCATTCTCTGACCGCCTTCTAATCCGATTATCAACTTGGACTTCATCTAATTTATTTCTATTCTCTATTCTATTTTCACGTATTCGCTACCGGTGTCTATCAACGCGGTCAAATTGCAATCTCCGATCTTAACGTCTCTACAACGCTTTGTCTGTAACGACTGCGACACGCTACATGTATTCTTAGGGAACTTACATTGTTAAATTGCGATGCGATGTGTCCGTACTCCTGGCAACTTTGCTTTCCGTTGGGCAGTTCGCACTTAGGTGATTTTTGTTTCCGCACGGGAAGCTCCGTCGCGTCTCGTCCTCCTGGATTCTTCTTCGACCAGCTTGCTGTTCGTATCAAACGTGTTAATTTATTTACCGACAAGATAAGCTAATACTCGTGATAGTCAGATATATTTAAAAATTGTTCTACGTACATTATATAGAGTTGGTATAATACGTCTGATCCGTCGCTCGCTCAATGCTACTCGCTGTAAGGATACCAGTTAATGATCGTCCTAGAGAGCGCGTTCGTTTATTTATACTGGTAGGGGAAGTACGGGGAAGGTTGACTTTGACTATGGTTGACGGTTCCTGGTAGGGATGATATTGCTTTGTCCGGAGTTTATTTATTTTTAAATTTTGTACATCGTAACGGTGTCGATACTGCGACGCAAAACAACATGAGTCACTCTCGATTCGAATAGTCCTATCCTCCTCATGTGCCTCATTGCTTTCTTACCAGTAATAACTTTTTTTTTTTTTTTTTTTAGTTAGTTTACAAATTTCGTGGGTAATTTCCAAGTTCTACGAACTATAGCGCCTATCCGAAACCTGCCTGTAACGTATCAGGAAATTGGACTTTCCTGCCCGCGTGCGCGACATATTTACTTCTTGTGTTCGTTTATCTATCGTTTCGCTTGACTTCATTCCTAAGCGGTATTATTATGCCATGGTTTTCGACGCTTTGTTGTTCGATATTGTCACCTACAAGGGACGCGGGTTCTAGCCGGTCTATGGAGACCGTTATATTTTTATTATTTATTTTGATGATGAAATTCTTTTCCCCGCGTTGGATCACCTTGTATGACCTGTCGTAAGGTGTTTTTAGGGGACCGCAGACGGCGTCGTTACGCAGCAATAATACATAGGGTGACGCTGCGAATTCACGGAAAATGAACACGTTTTTCGTACCATGCCGAGTGATCGGTTGCGGCTTTATTTCTTCGATTCGCTTCCGTTCTTCGAGGTCGCTTGCCGAGTCGTCACGTGTTTTTTTTTTTTTTTTTAAATAGTTTATTTAGCCAATATTTGATTTTTTGTACATTTTTGAGATTCACAATAAACAATGAATTTGAGTATAGTGTGTTTAGGCAAAAGTACCGATACGCGTCGGTACGACGTAGCCATGGTCTAATATGTGTCGTGGATTTTCGGTTTTTGCGTTTATTTTTTTGTTTTTTGGGTTTAAGTCGCATTGGTGCGTGATTTTTGTGTATTCTTGTGTGCGTTGTATTTTGTCCTGAAACTTGGCCGCAAAACAGGACTCCTTGCCGAGTCGTCACGTGTCTGCCCCGTGAGGTGACGCGATGGGTCACACATGTATTTCACAAAATATGCAGTACAAAATAGGTTTATATTATTTTATCTTAACATTATAAGTAGACATACAATAGCAAAGACATAACAATTAAATATTATAAACTTAACATAATTATTTTCCTTTTCCACGCAATTTTGTAAAACATGTTAGACAGAGTGCCGGCTGACCCTTACAACGATCACAATATGTTGTTATTTTTTTGGTTCTGTTCGCGGCATACTCTCTAGAATTCTAGAAATTCGTTTATAACATTGTTTACATCGCCGTCTCGTTTTGCTCGCGAGCCCTGGTACGACTGCAGAAAATGTGAACGTTTTTTGAGAAGTACTTCATCTTCACTTGGCATTTACATAAAAGATATAACTTAGAAAAAACGAAGCTGGCATCCCCCTTCGTGGGTGCCACCCACATGCTATATTTATTTTTATTTTATTTTTTTTCTTCACCAATAAGATATAACACTTTACCAAATGTCCATAAGGACAAATTGTAAAATAACCAAAATAAAATAAAAAAAAAAAAAGAAACTTGGCATTTCTTCTTTGTAGGGATTCACTGTACTTAAAGGGTGATCAATAATTTCTTCGCTAAATTTTACGATTTTGATACTTTTTGTATCCCATTTTCTATGTACATACCATGTATTTACGAGGAAAATCCCGCATATTAATTCTATTACAAATTATTTTTATTCCACTTTACTGTTCTGCGCAAACAACTATGATAGGATGACATCTGATCGGATAGATCAAGTCCCTTTTTAGCATCAT